>NW_005187694.1:492320-515408 GCF_000239375.1 Pundamilia nyererei | reverse complement strand
GCTGAACAGGTGATGGAGAAACAGGTTTACCTTTTAGGTGACATGAATGAGTTGAAGGGAAGTTATGAACTGTTTCTGAGAGACAAATAACACCAGGATCCTTTGTAGCTGACAGCTGGTAACTGTGCAGGGGCGGGTCTAGCAAAGTTTTGCCAGGGGGCCAGGTATGGCATTAACAGGGAAAGGGGGCACAAAGAAATACTTTTCTTTCTTATTCTCATTTAAAATGTCTCACTTTTAAAAACAATTATCTGAGTCCTACAACAAACGATTGATAGATTGATACATGTATACCATCAAGACAGTATACATCACTGTCACAACAGTGTTTATTTTCATTCAAAGGCTTTATGATTTTTCCTATAATGGTGTCAAAATGCCCAGGCCAATTTTTTGTCCCAGTTCAGCCCTGTATGCAGCTCATCTGCAGTCCTCTCTGCATTGAACCGTATCTGTTCTTAATCTCTGTATCTCTTCCACAGCATGTCTTTATCCTGTCTTCCTTCTCTCACCCCAACCGGTTGCAGCAGATGGCCCCGTCCTTCCCTGAGCCTGGTTCTGTCGGAGGTTTCTTCCTGTAAAAAGGGAGTTTTTCCTTCCCACTGTCGCCAAAGTGCTTGCTCATAGGGGGTCATATGATTGTTGGGCTTTTCTCTATATGTATTATTATAAGGTCTACCTTACAATATAAAGCGCCTTGAGGGACTGTTGTTGTGATTTGGCACTGTATAAATAAAATTGAATTGATAGATAGATAAATATCCACCAACATCATTAAGCAGTGGCTTTATGATGTGTGGGTGTGCTGGGTGTAGCTTACTCTGGGATGAGGATAGCAACAATTTGAAACACTGAAAAAGAGGTACCACTGCTGCTGAAATACACTTCAAAATTACTACTGTACAATGGAGGAAATTGTAGTTTAGACAAAAGCTAGAGAAAAAGGAACATTCTGTCAATAAAAGGACTGGTAATTACAGTAGGAAAAAAGCAACTATCACATCTAATCCTGCATCTCTAACTGACTTCCCAACCCAAATCCTCCTCACGCACCAACACACACACACACACACACACACACACACACACACACACACACACTCATAAACAAACACAAAGCTTCTACCCCTGTAATAACAGCTTACGGAGCAACATTGTATAGTCACATAATAGCCATGTTATAATTTACTCTAACAACTCTAATTATGCCTCTTATTGATTCAGACACACATTTTAATAGGAGCAGCCACACCTCTTGTATTACCAACCATTGAAGGTGGTCAATGGTGAACATTTGAAGCTTCTCTTCCTCTTCATCCTGCATGGATGTGTCCCTGACAGTGTAATTTGTTGCTCCGATTCTGAGGCCATTGTAAACATCACACAACAACTATCATTTTAGCACTCAGAAAGACCTTGTTCGCCAACCACTCCACTGCAGTCCTCCCCTCCATTCTACCCCAATCCAAACATCCCCATCCACAACTGAAAAGGAGACGGGGAGAGTGGTGACAACAAAAGCTAAAGAAAAAAAAACATTGTTTATTATTGTCTGTGCCTGAGTGGGTCAATCTGTGTTTGTCAGCAATAGCTCACCTCATTTTGTTTCTAATTGCAAGTGATGGATTTTGAGTCCAGGTTGTCAGGAAGGAGTAGTTCTACACGAGTCTCTGGTATCACTGTACATTTACTTTTTTACGTTCTGGTTCCTTGATCTTTCACCGCTATTCATTATTAATAAAACCTTTGAATATTCACTTCACTTTACTTTGTTAGTATTTTTGTAAGCAGAGGCAGATGATTTGTCAAATGCTGCCTTTGAGCATGGACAATGATGCGAGCTGTAACAGTTCCTGTACCTCCCTTATTTGTTTTTTCCAACTTTGTCACTAAAAACATTAGATTTTTCTTGATCATCATGGTTTGTGAAGGTGAAATGGCTAGTTATTGTTTCACCAAACATGGATAGTCAGGTTTTACAAGTGTACTAGTGGGTTTTTTTTCACACTACACTCTTGGCAACAGTGAATCTTCTCCAGCTGATCGTGCTGACTTTTCTACTGCCTGGCCTGTAATCCCAGAGGAGCTACTGAGGAATGAGCTGGAGCTGTTCCAGCAATCATCATAGTGAATGTGAGAAATTTGGACAATAATATGGGTGAGCTTGGTGAGCTTATAAAGACCAGAGGGAACACAGTGAGTGCAGTTTGATGTGCTTCATGGAGCATTGCAGTGTTATAGTGAGACATTGACAAACAGTCATTTCGAGGTCCATAATGTGACCGTACATGACTTCAGGACCTCAGGTATAGGGATGTTAATCTGAGCAGCAAAAAGAAATGTCAAGGGATTGCACAAGTTGTGATTGAAATCTGGTGTACTCTTGGACAACACTGAGCTGCTGGCTGTTGAAATGCTTGGACTGCTCCCTGTTACAGTACTTGCTATGGCAAGTTATCACTATGTCACACAGACAATCAAAAATATCCTCAAAGTTCCTTCCATCACCTGACAATATCATTTAGGACACCAGCACTCCAACCCCACCATATAAAGTGTGCACAGGAAGCTGTTTCCCCTTCTTAAGTCACCTGATGGTCAACTAAGAGTCTTGTTCCATGGTCTTACCAAACCTCTTTTGCAGTTTTTGATTCAGCCATTACGAGGGCCTGTGGTCTGCTTGGCCTGCTGGTACCTGCCAGATGCCTCTAAAGGCCCACAAGCTAGACAAGCTAGATAAGACTTCTTTTTCAACTTAACAACTCTCTCATTGATGCTCATGAAAAATTTTACCAGGCTACTATGCGCAATGGAATTGTTCCCTGAAAAACATTCGTTAATTTGTTTATATTTCCCTGAAAGCATGATAGTTTTGGCTTTTGATGAGTGAAATCTGATTCATTTATGAATGTTTAGTACCTTTGTGAAGATGCAAAGTATAGCTAATTTTTTTTAATCAGTTTTGAATTTTATAACAAAAGTGTGACTACATTTTCAATTTGCTCTGTTTTTAACAATGTTCCTCCATAGGCCAAAGCTCTTCTATTTGGTATTCCACCTTTGCCCTTCTCTTATTCTATATCTCTGCTTGTTTGTAAACCATACATTTTTCCTTATCGCCATCTGATTCTGCTCTTCAACTTTTCATTTGTTTCTACCATATGTCCTTGCTCCACAATCCCTTTAAACCCTACCCTACATGTGCCCCTTTTCCCCCATCCTTGCAATAATTTATTTGAATGCACTAGCAGAAAAAAGAAAGAATGAACACAGTTAAAACACAGGTACATCGAGTACCTCTTGTGGTTATGGTGAACTCGCGAAGCAAGTATTTTATTAGGATTTTTAACATCTCATTCTCTTCAAACCATTGCATAAAAGTTCTAATACATTCTGTCGTCATCTTTTCAAGGGCTAGATATAAAAATGAAGTGCTGAGTGGGAAATGCAATTCACATCCATTTTGAGGGGTTTGGAGATGTCCTGGGCCATGGAGGTCATGTGAACATTCAACTCATTGCAGAAGCTGCAAGAAAAATACTTTGACCTTAACAAAGTCACCCAAAATCATCTGGTGCTAAAGACATTGAATGATGAGTTATAAGTTGGACTAGAGTTCCCTGGAACTGTATGGAAACAAATTAGTGTCAAATTGGTCATAAATGCATATTATGTGATCTAAAAATTAAGATTTTAATGTATATAAGGATTTTTTGTGTTCTTAATTATAAACAGTGATGGTTGGTCCAAGACTGGTAAATGGACTTGTTTTTATATAGCACTTCTATACTCCATTGGAATACTCAAAGCGCTTTCTACAACATGCTTCACTTACCCATTCATACAAGCATTTTTCTTTGCCCAAGCAGAAGAAACTGTTAGTGAAAATTAACATTCACACACATTGATACACACATTCATACTGCGATAGATGTGTGTGATGGATCCATGCAACTTTGGGCTCAGTATCTTATAGTCCCCTTCAGATAAATGTCAAACTGGCTCTTATATAGTGCTCTTTACTTTAGCTTCAGCTTCTCCCCAGTCTGTCGTGTGCTCTCATGTTTGTTTATCCCATGCTTGTGTCAAGGTTGTGTGTCCTTGTCTGAGTCTCAATGTGTGTGACTTCCTGTTTTATTTTGTCACTCCCTTGTCTCATGTGAATTGTGTTCAGTTTCGCTTCCCCTGTCTCAATATCCCTGATTTGTTCCCCTTGTTCCCAGCTGCCTCCGCCTCCCTGATCATCCTGTTGGGTGTTTATGGTCCCAGTCTCCCCTTGTCCTGTGCTGGGATGTCATTCTGGGCTCCTTGTTCTAAGCGGTGGCTGCAGTGCAGGAGATGGACGGAGAAAGTACAGGTACATTTCAGTTCAATTTTACTCGCTTTATACTATAACTGTTGTGATAGGTTCGGGTTTAATGACAGGAAAATTGGACATAAGACAGAAAAACAAAAACCCACAAGGTCAGGTCAAGCAAAAACTGAATCAACTAAAGGAGACATAGGACCATAAATACATATGGTAACTGGACTAATATTTACATAACACCTTTCTACTATATCTGAGCACTCATGCACACAGTCACACTCCAACTGATGCATCAAGGTAATATGAGGTTCAGTAGCCCAAGGACACTTCAACATGGCCCTTCTGATTAGATGACAAGCTCATTCTTGGCAGCTATGCTTCAAAGAGTAACAATAACATTATGGGCGATCGTGGCTCAAGAGTTGGTAGTTCATCTTGTAATTGGAAGGTTGCAGGTTCGAGCCCCGGCTCGGACAGTCTCGGTCGTTGTGTCCTTGGGCAAGACACTTCACCTACCGCCTACTGGTAATGGCCAGAAGGGTGGCAGCCTCGCTTCTGTCATTCTGCCCCAGGGCAGCTGTGGTTACAACTGTAGCTGCCTCCACCAGTGTGTGAATGTGAGAGTGAATGAATAGTGGAATTGTAAAGTGCTTTGGGTGCCTAGAGAAGTGCTATATAAATGCAATCCATTATTATTATAAGGTCTTAAATAATCAAATAATCTTATCTTAATGACCTTGTAGTACCATATCACCCTATTAGAGCACTTTGCTCTCACACTGCAGGCTTACTTGTTGTTCCTAGAGTATTTAAAAGTAGAATGGGAGGCAGAGCCTTCAGTTTTCAGGCCCTTCTTCTGTGGAACCAGCTTCCAGTTTGGATTTCGGGACACAGACACTTGAAAAGCGTTATATAAATGCAATCCATTATTATTGATAATAAATTTGAGAATAGGTAGAACTTAAAAATGTACATAAAAAAAGTTTTGGCAACCATACAGATGGGAATCCAAAACAGGAACTAAAACAACAAAAGATGCAAAAAGCAGGAAAAAAAAGAAAAGATGCAGAAGATGATGCGTATTCCAGGAAGTAATAGAACTCAAGCATGAAGATACATGAACACAGCTTGCAAAGAAAAGCGTCTGGACTTCTTTAAGTTGCTTGAAGACGTTTCACCTCTCATCCGAGAAGCTTCTTCAGTTCTAAGGTCAAATGGTGGAGAGTCCCAGATATAAACCTAGTGGGAGTATCCCCCCACAGAGGGACAAAAGGACCCCCTGATGATCCTCTAATCGCCTGAGCCAAGGTGTGAAACTGGGTGTGGGTCCCAATCAGCCAAGGTTTCGGGTGAGTTCATTGTGAAACCTGGCCCCACCTTATCATGCGATTTCCTGAGGTCAGATGGCCCAGGATGTGAGTGGGCGTTAAGGTGTCTGGGGAGGGATCTCAAAACTGGATTATAGATGGCAGACAGTTGGTGTCGTAAACCACCGCCTCTGTTCAAAGATGGTCGCTCACAGTGGACATAGATGGCTTCTTTCACTCCTCTTTCAAACCATCTGTCCTCTCTGTCCAAAATGTGAACATTGGCATCCTCGAAAGAGTGACCTTTGACCTTTAGATGCAGATGGACTGCTGAGTCTTGTCCTGTGGAGGTGGCTCTTTCATGTTGTGCCATGCGCTTGTGAAGTGGCTGTTTGGTCTCTCCAATGTAGAGGTCTGGGCATTCCTCGCTGCACTGTACAGCATACACCACATTGTTAAGTTTCTGTTTTGGAGTTTTGTCTTTCGGGTGAACCAGTTTTTGTCTGAGTGTGTTGCTGAGTCTGAAATTCATGCTTGGAGAAAACTCTCTAAGATAACCTGGATGACTGAGAACCTTCACAGACATACATGAACACAGTAAAATCAAGCAGAAAAAGACAAAAGAAGACTTGAATTAAGAGTAGTAAATTAATCTGAAAATATATAATTTAACTCAATTTTATAATAACAACAACAACAACAAACTAATACTGTGTTATCAGACAATGCTTTTGTATAAATTTTCATATCATGTCGTGTTTACATCTTTGCCTAGGAAATACTCAAAATGTGGTATTTTCAATGGAAATCTGTACAAAACAATGAGCTGAGTGAAACTCCGGTTGCGTGATATTGCTTGTGACTTTGTCACCATAAGAGTCACATTTTTACATTCTATGTTGTGATTTTTTTTTATTTATGTGCAACATCAACTTTGACATCCCCATAGAAACTGGAAAAATTTGACACCACTTCCTGAGAGGTAAAGCTGATTCTTTATCCTTTACAAGCCAGTAGCAGATTAAATGTCCAACACTGTGTGTAAATTGTCAACCCAATTCTCTGTTAAACATTCATAAATTTGGTAAATGCTTGTTGTTTCTTTCTTTCTTCAGTTTTTGCACTGCTGTTTTTGTTTTCCTCCTCAGTCACAAAGCTGTGAGATTGTTTTAGCTGTGGTGAGGTGTTGTTCTTCCCTTCCCTCCAACTGGGTGGGAGCTTACCCAGTAAATGCCAGCTAGCTCAGGTGTGAAGTGTGGCTTTGGCTTGTTGTGCTGGCTAGCTAAAAGCATGCTGTGTGTGCATGTGAGTGCATGTGTATTTGTGCTTTCTTTGTCAGTGTACCTCAAAATTTGGTGGTGTTTTTCACGGTCTGAAGAGAAGTGTTGGAAGTTACAGAAGCCAAGTGGATATAGCAAGATGAAAAAGGAGACAAAATGAAGAGATATCAGAGGGTTTTGTTTAGCACTTCACAAGAAGGCCTCATAAATACATTCAAATAATGTTTATGTTGTCATGCCACAGAAATAAGTCACACTGGTGTGTATTGTTCAAGCTTTAGGCTAAACTAACTAACTTTTACATACATATCGGCATGTATCATTGTATTATATTATTAAAACACCACTGTAATTGAATATTCACGCATTCACATATGTTTCCTTGAGCCACAGGCAGGGAAGGGAGCCCCTGTTTAATTTTCAGCCACCCTGTGAAGCTGGCAGAGGGTGCCAGGTCTGATGACGCAAAGGTATTGTCAGCAGAGTGCATAACAAGTAGTAGCAGCGAGCTTCCCGGCACATCCAACCATCATGGCACCCAACAGTCCACTGTGACATTCAGATACACAACCTGATGCCTGCAGACTGTGTCCAAAGAAGCCAGGACTGAAAGGGGATGGACTGAGAGGCCCTAGGGTGAGAGAGTTTTTAGTGCAGATAGGGGGCAAAAGAATACAGTGAGTGAAGACAGAAAGGATGATATGCAGTCAGTGATGTGTTGTGCAAAAGGAGGCAGTGCTAAGGGTTGTGGAAATGGACATTAACGAATTCAAACAAATTCAAACAATATTTAAAACTGTTACTTCTTTTCTTTTTTGGACTGATTCTTTTATAGCGCTTTTCTACTCTCCCAGAGTACTCAAAGCGCTTTATACAACATGCACCCAATCACACCCATTCTCAGAAGCACTTTCTAACTACATTCACACTCCGACGGATGCATCGGAGACCAACTTGGGGTTAGTATCTTGCCCAAGGATACTTGAAAGTGATTGACAAATTTATCCTGACTGTTTTGATCTAGATGACTCAATATAAAAAGAAAACGCTATTCTGACTTGGTGCTAAAAAAAACGAAATGCTAATATGAAGTGCATACTGTGAAGTAAAATCTATGATTTGAAAAAAATCTGATGTTAATTTACTTTAAATGTATGGTTATGATTAGCAGAAAAACTTTATTTACAAAAGAGAAACGAATACTGTGATGATGAGTTCTTCAGCTTACTGGGTCTAATGGGAACTCTGCAAAGGAGGAGAGAGTTAATTAGCAAGGGTCCAGGAGAATTGAACTAAGTTCTTAATTGTTAAAAAGGAGGAAATATCTTTCTTACTACCAAAGGACGCGTGCGCTTGGGTGGGGGCAGGCGAGTTCCCACACACGAAGAAGAGAACAGAAGTGGAGAACATGCAGGCATGTGCGTGTTCTCTTTCAGGTTACAGAAATCTTCAAAGTGGAGCTGGAGGTGACAAAGATCTCCTCAGAGCAACAAACAGGAAAACTGAGCAGGGATCCGAGCTAGGCAGAGAGAGGCAGAGAGAACAACAGCAAAAAATAGGAATTCAGGTTATTAGAAAGGTGAACCTGACTGCCATTAGAGAGGTAAAGAAAATCTGACAGAGATCTGCTGCTCATCCAGCTTTCAAATATTTATGGGTTTGATTCAGAGCAGGTGTGAGAAAGATAAAGCATAAGTTACCACAGCTATGTATACTTGTAAGAAGTGGACTAATAAGATGACCCTAAGAACCAGGATTAGAGGGTCTAGATACCCTGTTAGCTCCCAAATCCTTGCCTTGCACACATGCATGCTGTACACATGTATTCTCTGATTAGAAAAAAATTGCCTGATTTTCAGGTTTTTTATGAACCTTAAGGCAACCTAGCAGTTGCCTTAAGGTGGTTATATTGTAAAGTGAAGACTGTAAAGACTGTACTGAAACTCCAATGATCAGGTGACCCCGATCTTATTTGAAGAATTATAACCTATCACAGTACGGAAAAAGCGCTAGTTTTTAAAGAATCAGGGTCTGTCTTAGCTTAAAGACCTTAAAGTACTCGATCACCCCGATATAGCACTGAGACTGCTGATTTACTTGTGGTTCCTAGAGTTCCTGAAAGCTGAAGGCTCTGATTCCCATTCTACTTTAAAATACCCCAGAAATCACAGGTAAGTCAGCAGTCTGAGAGTGAAGTCTTCTATTGGGGTGATTTGGCACTATGAGGTTTTTAAGATGAGATAGAGTATGTTATACAAATGGGAGAAACCAGTCCTAATTTTGTAAAATGTGCACTGAAGGACATATCCCGGTCAAAAACGACTCCAAGATTCCTTAGTCTTACTGGAGGCCAAGGTAATGCCATCCAGAGTAAGCAACTGCTTAGACACCACATTTCCAAGGTTTTTAGGGTTGAGTACAATAACCTCGGTTTTATCTGAATTTAGAAACAGGAAACTAGAGGTCATGAAGGTCTTTATGTCTTTAAGACATTCCTCGCTTTAACCAATTGTTGTGCGATATCTAGATTCATGGATAGATAGAGTTGGGTATCATCTTCATAGCAGTGAAAATGTGTGCAATGCCTTCTAATGATACTGCCTTGGGAAAACACGTATAATGAATTATACGTGAGGACAGAATTAGTCCTAGCATGAAACCCTGTGGAACCTTACTGTGTGAAGAGGACTCCACATTTACATAAATAAATTAGACATGATTCAAAACATTGCACCGTAGTACATTTAAATTGTACATCATTCTCTAATCTCTGTAATAAAATATTATGGTTAACAGTATCAAACGCTAAACTGAGGTCTAACAGAACCACCACAGAGAGGAATCTACCATAAGATGCCATAAGAAGATCATTTGTAACCTTCATTAATACTGTTTCTGTACTGTGAGCTCTAAAACCTGATGAACTCTAAACCATTTTTGAGGTAAAGGCTATTTCTTAGCTTTACAGCCGCGCCATGATGCAGAAGCTACAGCGGGCTGCGGTGACGTGCCTGCAGGCTCTGCCAGCAGCCAGCTGTGCAAGAGTGGACCGAGCCCCTGGTCCAGAGGTCCGAGGACCCCCCATCCCCCGGAAGGGGCCCGACAGAGCCACAGGTGGATTATTGCTGATTTAATCATCGCATTATCTTATAATGGTAAGTAGTGTAAAACCACTACCTCAGTAACACTACCTCATTACCCGTGAGAGTAAAGTTTAGGTAATTACTCAGCATAGAATAAGGCAACAGTGGAGAAATTATTACCTCAAACATAGTTACAGCACTTTCAGAAAGACATCTACTGTAATGAAATGCATTCCCCACTGCCATGAAATCCTTTACTGTATATTTCAATAATATTAAGAAATGATCAGACAAAGGGGGTTTTCAGGAAATATTTTTAAGTGTTCACTCTGTAGTAAATATGTCAGAACAACATCCAGAGTGTTATTAAAGTGATGGGTAATGATTAAATGCAGTGTTGAGGCTGTAATAGTCAGTATTTAGATAGATGTTAGAATTTTATTTTAACTAAGCATTAAATCAGATAAAAAGTCTGAGAAATTAGAAACTCTGTGTAAGAACCACATAAATTTAGTTTGAGTTTTCCA
The DNA here is from genome assembly GCF_000239375.1 of Pundamilia nyererei. Classification (NCBI taxonomy): domain Eukaryota; kingdom Metazoa; phylum Chordata; class Actinopteri; order Cichliformes; family Cichlidae; genus Pundamilia; species Pundamilia nyererei. Next base: position 504,902 of record NW_005187694.1, on the reverse strand, counting down.
ATTAGGGCGAACAAGGCTAAGAGTTAAGCTTTCAAGTGAATTAAAACTCTGTCTGGGTTTATGGTTGATTAACAAACTGAAGTGGAAGATTGCTGCTACTCCCCCTCCTCGGCCTGTGCTAGAAGAGTCTGACAGTTAGCATCACTCGTGGGTTTTGACTCATTTGAACTAACATAATCATCCTGCTGTAACCAGGTTTCTGAAAGCCAGAGTAAATGAATATGCTGATCAGTTATTAAATCATTTAGTAACAGGGACTCTGAAGACAGCCCTAATGTTTAATAATCTACATCAGAGCTTCCCAAAGTGTGGGGCCCGCCCCCTGGGGGGGCGCAGAGCCATTGCAGGGGGGTTGCGGTATGAAAAGGGAAAAAAAAAAACGCTTGGACACTGCTAGCACGGGGCGCCCACACAAACGCAAAGCAGGAGATGAAGCATCGCTGAATATGTTTCTAAACCAACTTCATTCTAAGCCAAAGACTAGAAAATATGGTGAAGCTTATCTTCCCTTTGGTTTCACCTGCACAAGTGCCGAGGTAGGTCTCCCTGCAGAACTGGTTTTCCCTTCGTCTGGAGCAGCACTGGGCTGTTCGAATCACGGACAAACAGTATCCCACATTCTTGATTTTTAGTTCACAAACACTTGTTGTAATGACTAACTACTCCTGACATTTCGGAGATGTTAGCGCTTTATACAGTAAAGTTACAGCGGGATACAAATAATATCAGGCTGATCCTGCCACGATTTGTTCCCCCGGTTCAAATCACGGACAAACAGTATCCCACAGCTGTTTATGTTTTTAAACCCATTTTGCACAGAGAGGCATTTTTTGAAAAATGCATTGATAGCAATGTTGAATATTATTACACAGGAAAAAAACTAAAAACACAGGAAAAAAACTAAAACTACACGTAAAATAATTACACTGTGACGCCTCTGCCTTTCTAAATGGAGGGACAGTAACTGCATGTGTGTATGTAAGCGTGTAAAACCTGAAGATAGTCCAGCAAAAAAAGTTTGGGAACCGCTGATCTACATTTAACCGTTTTATTCTTTGGTGCAGCTGAGGATGCTGTATTTTTCTTTCTTTATGAATTTTTATACTTTTTTTTTGCTGATTTTTGGTTTGTTTTTTGGTAGTCTGAGATTAACCACTCTCTCTGATGATGGCGTTTGGGGGATTACAGGAGCAGAGGTGTATATAAGAGGTATATAAGGCTGCAACTCTACTGGTCCCAGCTCCAGACAGTTATATTTGCAGGGGTTTAACAAATTTAACCTGATTTCATTGGCAGTTGTCTTTTTTTTTTATTATATCAACCTACCATGGCTTAACTGCTGGCTTAATTGCCAGTAGAGGGCTCAGTATCAACATCACCGAACCACTTCCTTTCTGCATGTCTGCCTGTCTATCATTGGATGGATAAACATGCTGTCCATCTACACCCCCGCCCCACTCTAATGACTCTCCATCTTTAATCCCTTCACCCTTCTCTCCGCCTTGAACTTTATCACCTATTAACTGCAGACCAAGTAAATCCCACATGAAAAAAAAGTAGGGGGTTCACCAAACACACACTCCCCCTTCCCACCCCCTTCCAGTTTATAGTTAGTGGCAAGCACGTAGGTGCCCTCACTGTATGACATGATGGGGCAAAAAACTGTTATTTCCTACTACATGGCTTTTCAAATTGAGTCTCATCCACCGTTGGGATCAAAATACCCTCTGCCTCAATCTCTCTCTCCTCTCTGAGTAGTCAACCTTTCCACCCTACACCCTCCATGCATCATCTCTGTCACTATCCTCATCTATGACCCTTTTCCTTAAAATGCACTGTCATCAGTGTTTGAGCAGGATTAGTCATGGAAGGAGGGTAGTGGGGCTTGACCTGGGAGATAGGATGAGCAGATGGCACCTACTGAGTACGGTCAGCCATTATGAAGATAGGATGAGTGTTCAACAAACAAAATGGAAAGCAAAGTGATGCTTTGAAGGATCACTATAAATATGTTTTGTGGAAGGTGGGGCTTAGACAAGGCAGGTAGGGCGGACTTTGAGTGAGTTTGCTGTAAGGGGTTAGGTCACACACCAGACCTGTCTGTTAGCTGTAAGTTATATGCTACCTTTAAAGGCCTTTATACACCAGATGCGTGTATCCATGCAAATATTTTGTCGGTTAAAAATATTTTAACCTCACCTACAGCGTTTATTTTTTTTGAACAAGCTTAAATTTTTGGATGCAAATAAATAGATCTGACCAATCAGATCACTGCATTTGGCCAAAAGCATGCTCATAACTCAAAGCATGCACCGGTACTGACAGTGTTGGGAAGGTTACTTTTAAAATGTATCCCACTACAGATTACAGAATACATGCCCCAAAATGTATTTTGTAACGTATTCCGTTATGTTACTCAGTGAGAGCAACGTATTCTGAATACTTTGGATTATTTAATATATTATCATGCTTTTTACAACTACATGAATGTACTATTGCTGAGTGATTTATTACTATTATTAATATAAAATGAGTAACAGTAAGGTGGACATTAAGTAAGGCTGCACTTTTTGCAGCGATTTCATATAGAAAAGTATTCCGAGTGTATATAAAACAGGTCCGCGGCTCCGAACCGTAGTAAAGGGACCTCTGGCTGATACGTCGGGTTCCGTGTCGGGCTTGTAGCCGAAAACTAGCTTTACTTTGTTGTCTGCGTAAACGTTGCTAGCGAGAGACAGAGAGAGGCGTTGAAAGGCTGCTCCAACAGAACTTATTGTTTCAGAGGAAAACACGAACACAGTGTACAGTTGAGTCTTAACAGCTTACTTACAGCTGGGCTACACTGCCCATGAGGCTACATTCTATAGGGCTATGCCTGTAACACTTTGCCTATTGCCTTCATATTGAATAATTTTTTGAACAATAATTTTTAAAAATATTTCTTCAGGTCATTATGCGGGCTGCAAGTAGAGGTGCCGTAATGCCGGTACATGTATTCCGTTATTCCCCAACACTGGGTACTGAATATACAATGATGAGAGTACAATAATCCTGTTTTCTGTCTGACACACAGCTAGCTGCTGCTCCAGGTTCGTCAGGTCCGTTATTTTGCTGCATCCTCAGATTCAGACTCAGATTTCCTGGTTTCAACTCAAACCAGGAAATTCTCCCTGCTGTTCCCTTCTCCTGAGAATTGGATGAGCCAAGAATCTTAGTTTTTTAATTTTCTTGTTGATCTTCATGGCTTGATGGCAAGTTTTTTTTTTCACATTGTGTTATTTTAAGGTTATTCTAAATTTTCTGAAAAACGCAAAGGGTTCTGTTTGCATACACGTCATCCGTGACCGCCGATAATACGAGTAGTTGGGCAAGCCGATGGTATGGTGTTCAGGGGTTTAAATAGTGGGTTCACGCGTGGTTGGAAAGGTCACGTGAACTGCATTATTTTAGTTTGTTTTTTTATTTATTGTGAAACACTGTAGGCTGCCTGGAAGTGGCCATGAATGTGTGTATACATAAATATATATGTATTGTAGGAATACAGCTGGAAATAAGCTGAGGAAAAAAGAGTGTTTTGGGGGAAAGAAATGATTAAGGGATGACTATTATGCCTAGTGGGAGGGGCAATGGGGTATAAAAGGAGTCCGTCAGGGCCCACCTGTGCATTCTGTGAGATGTTACAGTGAGGGTAACATGCAGACTGGCTCAGCCGCTTGTGTTTTGTATATAAAGTTTTGTTTTGTTTTGAATTAAGTCAGCAGAATAAACTATACACACTGAACATTTCCTGACTACGCCTGCATTTGTTTGGGAGAAGTTTAGGAGAGGACTCCACGACAGGCAACAAGAATTTAGATCTAAATACAATTTTTTTTAAATTCCAGCAGCAAGTAGCCACAAAGTAAAAAAAAAAAAAAACCTAAAAAGTTGAATAAAAATCTGTTAACATACAAAGGTAGGCAGCGTCCCTACACGTCCTCTTCTCTCCTTTGCTTCGGTGCCAACTAAAGGAAACAAGGACAGTGGCAGTCACTTTGATTATAAATATCAATCAACTGAGTCGGTACTTACCCTGAACGGCCCCCGCTTTACAACAACGGTTAGTGTCTCACCTGTCCCAAAGAGATCGGACGCTTTCCTGTTACCTCCCGTCAATCCACCGAACGGTGTCCCTTTGCTTCCCTGAGTCAGACGTCACCGCCGTCTTTACCTCCTCCACTTGTGGTGTTCTTCATCCCTCCTGCCATGCCCCCTTGTTGTTCATAGGTGCCTGCCATGCTCATCCTAATTGGTTAGCACTAGAGTCTGTTAAGTGCATAAACTCTTGCAGGTGAGATTATTTAGTGTCTAGGTTGGGGTGTCTCCCGGGAGCTAGTCAAACATAAAGAAGAATAAAATCATTAAAAAACCATAAGAACAAGAATATCTGCTATTAAAAGCAAAAAGATAAAACCTTACCTCATGCAAAATTATGAAAAACACACCAACTTAAAATGAGCAAATCACAACATCCACATTCTGCCTTATGACACAAACACAAATGTGCTGATACAATTTCAGATTGCTGGGCTAGCATATAGCCTACAGTAATAAATAAAAGAAAGTTGTGGTAATAAAACATGTTTTGCTTTTGTAAGTCATAGCAGATACAAATAATTATTGTTCTAACCACTGCTCAGAAAAGATTGTGACTTACATATGTTAAAACGGCAACATTAGTCAGATGATTGATGGTGTACAAGGTAAATGGATTGTCCTTTTTATGGTGCTTTGACGACTCAATGTGCTTTTTAAATGAAAGTTAAATTCAGTCATTCACATTGGCCCCATCTGTTCCACACACACACTCACACTGATATGGCAGGGGCAATTTGAGACTGAATCAGCAACAACCTCAAAAGTGGACATCCCACTGTGCAATGTAAATGACCCTGTTAAAAAGTTCTTTCTTGTTGCAAAATATTGAGTTGTTTGTTTTCTTTAACTATTCACATTGCTCTTTTAAGCTGACACTTCAGATCTGCAAAAGTGTGATTTTCCTCATTTGAAAGGAAACCCCACGGAGAAAGACCACCGCGTTATATATGCGCAAGTTGATTTTTTATTTCCATTAATGTACAATATTTATTTATGATTCCTCAGTCCTCATGATTTCCATCGTCATCTTCCATCTCTGTTTGTGTCTGAACCAGATCTGAAATGACAAGGCGGCAAGGATAAAAGTTGTGGGCTGGCAGTGAAGTGATTTTTTTTTCTTTATTGTTCCAACCCTCCTCCTCCCACCATCACATTCTTCCCTCTAAATCTGTCACCCACAACATGTCTGGACAGCGGGGGGCTGGAATCAAATTCTCTTCGCCTCCCCGTGTTTGACCTGAATCTCACTGGAACCCATAGTAACAGCTCAGAGAGAGACATACACAGAGAGAGAGTGTGTGTGAGAGAGACAGGAAAGAAATAAGGGTTATACAAAACTGGAGGGAGGAGTCATGGTAAGAGTTGCGGAAAGCCATCAGTGTATGTTTAGTGTGTGTGTGTGTGTGTGTGTGTGTGTGTGTGTGTGTGTGTGTGTTTCTTCAATCAAATCAATTCACCAAATTCACAAATGTCTTACAGACTTAAAGACAAGACAACACTTCAAGCACTCCAACAGATGTTGAAGCACTAGAAATGTTTGCCAGTCGTTCCCTTTTTACAATCATGATCGATTAACACTGGTTGATATTTATGCATAGATATGATTGTTCTAATCAGATATACACAATTACATGGATCAAACCAGAAACCATTCCCAGTTTATATTTCACATGTATTTTGGTATTTTACTAAAGTCTTTTGAATTCTGGAACTACTTTTACACTGAATCTTATAAAACCCACTTTTCTTATTGTGGAGTGCCACAGGGTGCACTTGTTTTTGTATTTGATATTTTGGAACAGAGGCATTTTTGCTCAAGGGCGAGTGTCTGGTGGCAGTACCAAAGCCCATGGGGCCTGACCAGGCTTAGCTACATGCCCAGAGCTACATGGGTCTGCTGTTAAGTGCCTTCTGGATAAGGCAGCAATCAGGGATGAAGGTCCTAGCACTGATTCCCACCTTACAAAACTAGCTGTGGTAGATGGAATCTCACATTTCTGGCAGAGAAAGACTCTCAGCTGGTGCGTGAGGTTCAGAGATACCAAAGAGGTTTCATCAGAATTGCTTCAAACCACAGCTTTGGCTCAAGAACCAGTTTCCTGGAAAAGGGTTTATCTCTGTTCCAGTCTGGAGCTGTCCTTGGTGAGGGACGGTGGGCAGTGGTGGGTATGCTTGTTTGTACTTTGGTACCTGGATTTTGGAGTCTTCCCCTGTGGGGAAATGGGATCATCTTAACAGAGAAAAGAACAAAAGGCAGCCAACATTCATAGAAGAGTTTTGGAATGCATTTCAAGAAGCCTGGAGAAATATTTGTGAAGACTACTTGAAGAGCGAAAGTTTGCCTAAGAGATTTTAGACTGTGAGGAAAGACCACGCTGCCACTGCAGAAAAACGTTATTTATTAGCTTATATATATGTATGTAAATGATGCAGTCACAAGGTTCAACAATATACTGATATATACAAATTGATACATTTACACATATTAGCTTATATACATTATAACAAAACATGTTTCCAATATGGTTCAAAATATGTACTATATGGTTCATGGTGTCATACTGGGTCCCTAATAAGTTAATTTCTTGTTGAAAATCTTTCTCTATTTCTGTCTGAGCCTCTTTCAGTACTAAACAAGTGAAATAGATAGAAGTCAGGCATTATGATGAAGATCTTCTAAATTAGTGAGACACCATTTTCTCTCCAGGTTATGAGTTTCTGCATTGGGTGCATGTTTGAGTTGTACATCTGAATAAAATTATATATTATTTGATTATTGCTGATTTGATCATGAGATTATATCATAATGGTTAATGTAAAAACACTACCTCAGTAATAGCTCAGTATGAGTGTGAGTATAGGTAACTCTTCAAATAAACCATTTTTGAGGTAAAGGCTATGTCTAGGCTTTACAGAGGATTTTTAATAGAGTAACAAACCCTTTTCCAGGAGTGAGAAAACATTTCCTCTCCAGCTTCCAGGTTATCTGTTTTAAGGTGCACATTTTATAGTTTTAACAGGGAGTCAAGAAGTTATGATTTGAGGCTTTTTCAAAGGAGCAACAGTATCTAGAGCACCGAGGATGTAGCACTATTAAGGAGATAATAAACCACTGTGCAAGTAGAGTGAAATATAATAATAAGCCAATTATATTTCCTATCCCACATTAGCTCGTTTAATTGTTAAGAAACTGCTAGTGCCTCCACTTACTACATGACAATGATTCAATTTCGTTGTAGTCAGTTAACATATAGAGGAAAACTTATATATTCTTATAATGATAAGTAATGTAAAACCACTACCTGAGTAATAATTCGTTTCTATAAAGAGTCTACACTTTTTCCCACTGGTATTTGAGTTTTAAATTTACCTTTAAAGTGTAGACTCCAGACCTACAGTAAGTTTTTAAAAGTAAGAGACAAATTGGAGGATAGTGCAGTCTTCCCTTCAAAATGGATGAAGGGTGTTGGAAGAAAACATTACTGCTTTCTTTCATTTAAATATGATTGATCATGATTCATTCTAACAGACTAATGTGAAAAGTACAAGATTAAGTTGGATGGACATGAAAGAGAGTCCAAAAATCAAAATTCAGCAACTCCAAATTTGCCATCTTTTTCAGCATTGATAAAATTATTTAATTCAAGGAGAAATATTTTGGGTCCCTGGAAGTACAGCAAACATATAGTCAAGTAACTTAAAAGTATAATTTGTAAATCATCTCGAAAATAAAAACAAATGAAAGTGATTTTATAAATTTATAGAATTTAGATAAAACAATGAAATCAGAACAGATAAAACAGCAAAATAAGCTAAAAAAAATATTAAAATGTAATAAATTTATGATTCACATTACTGGAAAAATGTATAAAATACTGCAGTAACCAAAATGTGAGAAAAATAGGACTGCAGAGAGAAAATGCTTTTTCACATGCAATATTCATGAAGCAATATTGTGTCAAAACAGACAAACAAACAAAAAGTGTTATTTAAAAGTTGTTAAACATAGTGATTATTTAATATATTGTTTTCTGTCAAGACATGATAACCATTTAAATAATTAAAATGATTATTCTCATTTGCCTACATAGCTGTGTGGGCAAATTTGATCCACCCATTTCTCCCAGCACCATACATGTCTTTAGAAATGCTGATAATCTGCAGAATTACTTTTGTTTGTCAATGTTTATGCAACCTTTGTATTTCACTGCCTGTGATTGTGTAACTCTCATTCCATTACAAAATCTCAGCAGTTAGTTCAGTTAATAGCTCTAGGTATCATGATGGATAATGACAGAAAAGACTGTTCAGTTATAACTAGCGTTGATCAAGTTGCTTGAAAATAGTAATTAGTTACTAATTACCAGTGTTGGGTAAGTTACTTTAAAATAGTAACTTAGTTACATTACTAGTTACTTCTCTCAAAAGTAACTCAGATACTTCAAGTTACTCGTTACTTTCAAAGTAACTAGTTACTAGGGAAAGTAACTTTGGTTTTACTCAGAATTCTCTTGTTAATGTGTTGCTTCCATAACTTTGCCAGTCTTCTAGCTTGCTTACTTGCCACAGTGCACTGTGCCACCTACCAATAGAAAGGAAAAGATAATGTGCATATTTCCACGAGAGAAATCCCACACCTGGACCGTCATTGACCGCTGCCATGATTCTAGCCTACGTCACAGAGTCATGTGCGCCTTTTACATCCAACACAAAAACTGCAGTCGTGGTGCTTTCGATTGTACTCAGAACTCGGAAATTCTGCCTTCTGAATAGGAAGATGTAGGCAACACCAGACTGCAGATGAGCTGCATACAGAGCTGGACTGGGACCAAAAAATCGTCCCGGGCATTTTGACTAGGCCCACCATTATAGGAAAAATCATAAAGCCTTTGAATGAAAATAAACACTGTTGTGACAGTGATGTATACTGTTCTGATGGTATATATGCATCAATCTATCAATCGTTTGTTGTAAGATTCAGATAATTATTTTCTAAAAGCTAGACATTTTAAATGAGAATAAGAAAGAAAAGTATTTCTTTGTGCCCCCCTTTCCCTGTTAATGCCCTACCTGCCCCCTGGCAACACTTTGCTAGATCCGCACCTGCACAGTTACCAGCTGTCAGCTACCTAAAAAAGGATCCTGGTGTTATTTGTCTCTCAGAAACAGTTCATAACTTCCCTTCAACTCATTCATGTTAACTAAAAGGTAAACCTGTTTCTCCATCACAGCTCTGATGATTCAGTAAGGACATCTCCTGGTTTCATCTTCATGTTTCCCTCTCACCAGATAACCAAACCATATCATGACCAGCAGGTTTACAGCTGTGGCTCCAGCAAACATCAGCTGATACTAGAAATTAATATTAAATAAATTCTAACAATAGCTGATCAAGCTTGAATGTGCTGCTGTTGTTTAGCGCGACATCCGCTGGTTTCCTCTTTCGGTGCAAAGTGAGCGATAAACAAACAAGAGAGCCCATCAGCTGATCATTGATCAGTTTTCATGATTGAAGCAGAAACGGGAGAGGGAGGGGGGAGAATGAGAGAAGAAGAGGCAGCTGTGCAGCAAAAACAGAATAAATCCAGCTTTGTGCCTTTTCCATTGTAGCTGAATTACGGGACAAACTGTTCCTTTTCACCTCAATAAGAAACGCGTAATATTTTCTCTGAATACCAGACGGGACGGTTGGCAACTCTAATAACTTATGAACAAAATAAAGTTCAACATCATTAACTTCATAGCACCACCCAGCTGTATAGAAACTCCGTCATGCTAGCTAGCACGCAGTACGAAAAAAGTCAGAATAACGAAAATAAACTCCACCTAAACTTGGTATATATCTGACCCAGAGAGACTGCAGGTCATAACTTCTTACCTGAAGTTCAGTTCACACTTGGACCGGCGGCCGCCTCGGGTCTCTTTTCCTTCTGTGTCCCTTTTCCTTCATCCACCTGCTGGCCTCCACCACTTGCTAATGTTACTGAATCTGTGGAAACTCCGCGATAGCCACCACACGAAGTAACGAGTAACGACCCTATCTAAATCCCAGTAACGAGTAACGCGTTCCTGATTTTGGCATAATAACTAGTTACCGTGCTCGTTACCACAATAATAACGTAGTTACTGTAATGCGTTACTTAATAACGTGTTAGTCCCAACACTGCTAATTACTGATTACTTCTCCAAGAAAGTAATCCTGTAACTTTACTGATTACTTATTTTCAAAAGTAATTAGTTACCTTATTACGTTGTTAGTTTTTTAAAACGTGATACACAACCTGAATACGTAATAAAGCAATAGACCTTTCAGCCCAATTTGATTCTTTCTGCATAATCAAAAAATGTTGATCTACACACGTCTGTTGCTGCCACGGGCGTCGCACGCTCGTACGTCATTGTCATGAGACACTTTCACAAACAAAATCATGGTTTAGTAACGCAGTAACGCAGGGTGCTTATGGGAAAATAACAGTAATCTAATTACTTTTTTGCAATACTAATCCCTTACTTTACTCATTACCTGAAAAAGTCATAAGATTACATGCTTCTGCCCATCTCTGGTTATAACAGACCAAAAGCAGTCTTTAAAAAAGGAACAGTTTAACAGTGTGTGGAAAAGTTCTTTGATTGGCTTTTTTCCATCTGTAAGGACATGAAAAGATAAATATTAATTTCACATATTACATAGTTAGGTTCTACTTAGTCTTTCAGCACCTCAGAAATTTACTGACACGGACGAGTATGAGAGTTATGATCTAGTTTTTGCTATATATATGTATCATTGTATTTGCAAATGTGTAGCAAATTATGATAAAGTAATTGTAACAAACATGAAATGAACTTTTCATTTTCATTTTTCTTGGCAAACATCATTTTGTTCCACAGATCAATCCAAATATCGATCACATTCAGGATCAATGAGATAACACAAGTAAACATAAAATGCAGTTTATAAATGAAGATGTTTATTATTTATGGGGAAAATCATGATGGTGATTGCCCCCAAAATCTAATAAGTGATTGGGCCACAACTGCAATGTTGCAAAGCTGCACTGCAACGCTCATTGACCACTTGAAGAACCTTAGACTATAAGCAACATTTACTTATATATTACTTTAACACTTTAACAGCCTCACATTCACAAAGTTACTAGTTCACCTGACCTTTTTGTTGTCTTTGTAATACCACCAACATGTTGCTAAATTTGATGTCAGATGTTATCAAGCATCATCATTGGTATTAGTAAGATGACACAAAAGCAAAATTGTCTCAATTTCTGAGGTACTGGACGCACATCATACTGCTCAAATCAAAAACTCCTTGTGTCTCTAAGGGTCTTGTCCATGTACAAATGTATATTAAGCAACCATTCCAATGACTGCTCTTTAAAAGGACACCCAGGAACACAAACACCACCTCTTGCACCATCAGGAGAGTAAATTAATCGGCCCTATGTTGATTCTGCTTTAGCAGAAAAATACAAATGTTTCCACAATCATAGTAAAATGTCTTTTAAGCACCGGAGATGTTGGCACTATGCAACGAGAAGGCCAATTAATCAACATTGTTGAATGTGTATGTTTGCATCTCCAAAAAATTTTTCCACCTGAACTACAGCCTATCCCCAGAGCTGACTGTGAAGTATATAGCCAGAATGAATTGATAGTTTACTATGAATAAAGACAGTATACTGCTGGAGTGTTACAAAATATGGTGTAGCTGTTGAAGTGCTGCACATATGAAGGATGGTTTTAAGGTAATACAGCAAGAGACCACTATATACTGTGGTGTGATTCCCTTGGCCAGGTATGTGTGTGTGTGTGTCAGGCTATGAATTTTATTACAGCTCCAAAATAGACTTGGGCCCCAAAGCCCAGGCGTCTACACATCTTCAATTTCAAAAAGGTGGCGAGACGAGGACGAGAGAGGTGGGAGTAGGGGTAGAGAAAAAATGAATAGAAAAAAGAAGAAGAGGGACAGAAGGGCCCAAAAGAATGGCGGCCAGGGGAGGAAAATGAAAGCGAGCTGATTCAATCTTCAAGCACCTTACAAGCGTTTGCGTCAGGTTTCTTGTTTAAAATGAGAGGTCGGTAGGAGGATGTGGAGGAAGAGAAAGAGAGAAAAGTGTGGTGAGTGAGGGACCGAGGTGGTGGTGGAGGGGGGTAATGTCCACAGATCCTCCTTATTTTTTCCCCTCTTCCTCTCTCTCTCTCACACACACACATTTCTTCTTCTCTCTTTTCCTAAACTGTAGTGAAAAGATTAAATTGTTTACGAGTGCGAAGCACGGCTAGCTTGAGCGGATGAGCCACAAGCGACAGAGATAGACATTCTAATTCGCCACTGTACTTAGCGCCCCAGTCCCTGTGTGCAACCACTAATTCTTTTATCTGGCTGCAACACTCCGGGACTCAACCACACTGAATACACACACACACACA
>NW_005187694.1:486507-492191 GCF_000239375.1 Pundamilia nyererei | reverse complement strand
AGACAGATGATAGATAGATAAATGAATGTGTGTGTGTGTGTGTTTTAAAGAAAGACCAAGAGGAAGGGATGATCAAGTAGTAAATGGAGGAAAGTACAGTTTCTTTACACTGTGCAACTGATAAAATAATCTGTACTTGAATATTTGATTTCGCCCTCCAGCCCATCCTTAGTCTCACAAAGAAGGCTGTCCGAGTGGAGTCTTAACCCTTTATCTTGACTAAGCAGAAAGACATTGCCAGCATCTCTCTCTGTGTAGGTCTTGGAGGGGTGTGACTGAGTGATGGTGGGAGATGGGGGCATTTATGTGTGTGTGTGTGTGTGTGTGTGTGTGTGTGTGTGTGTGTGTGTGTGTGTGTGTGTGTGTGTGTTTGCAACCAACTGCAAGTAATATTTGTGTGCAGCCTACATATAACTTTGTGTTGGAATTGGTAAGCGTAATGAGAGATGGATGGACTGTGGTGTGTGTGTGTGCGTGCGTGTGCGTGTGTGTGTGTCTGTGAGGCGAATGGGTGGGGGGGTTACAGCATAGCGAAGAATTACTGTTATCTCCCAGGCAGAAGAGGGAAGGGGGGGAGATAAGAAACTGCTGCAGCTGACAGGGAGAGAGACAGAGGGAGAGAGAGTGAATCAGGCATGTGAGAAGTCGTGTTTCGATGGGGGCCGTTGTTGTAAATTTGGTTATTCAGAGTGAGCTAGCTCTGCTTGTGTGACTGCATCCATCTTTTTTTTTTTAAACTAGAGGTCTGCTCTCCTGATAGTGGCATTGTGCACAGTACACTGTATAGAAAGCTCATCAGTGCTGGTTGCCTATTGGGGCGTTATCGGACCTAGTAAGGTAACTGCACGCTTATAGACTGCACCCAGATAATGGGGGGCAGAAGAAAAGAGATAAAGAGGGGGGGACCTCTTCTCATTAACAGCTATCTACTGCAGTGCAGACAGTGGGGTTGTATTGAGTGCTTCCTATGCTGGGCATAAATTAAAATGCACCCACAGAGAGCAAGTGGAAAGGGTGGGAGAGGAGGGACTGAAGATGAGGAGGCGTGTTGTCAACGACAGAAAAGCAAAAGACTGGAGCACTGTACAGTTGCTTCTCATCTGCCTGGATTCACTCTGACCACAGGTTGGAGTGTGTGTGAAAGTGGACTGGTTGGAATGCAAAAGTATGTCATTTTTACTCTATATCCATATTTGGTTGTAAACCACTGTGCTATGCAACAGTCCCACAAATGAACGTCAGCTGCATCTGCAATGGTACAAAAGCAGTATAATAAGAAAACCGTATAAAACAAAACAATCAAACAAGATTAATCTTTGGGCCTCCTCGTTGCAAATAAGTAAAACATATTGCACAGACAGTAACAAAAAACATGATAAAAAAGAGATATAGCAGTGAAATAATTCTAAATTTACAGCAGACTTGGACAACAGCAAAGATAATGACACATCTTGACATGGCATAACCCATACATATATACAACCCTTATTTCTGCTATTATATTTTCTAATGCAATCATTTATTTTTAAAAAATGCAGTGCCTTCTTTTCTGTTACCAAACAGTTAGATAACAATACAATACAAGGTAACAATAGATAACAATTAATACAAGGAGGAATCTGTAGCTATTTGTGTGATGAGATGTGCAAATATTACCCCGAATGAGCTTTTTCTTAATTCTTATTTGCTTACCAGAAAAAATACATTACTTTAAAATACTTAAACTGAAATGTACATATTGTGTTCAATATCTTGCATGAGGTGCTCACCTTCCTCATTATCATGTTCATCTGAATCTCTAGTGGCAAATGTTTTGCTTGGTTATAGTGGATAGTACCTATTACTCTTTGCTTAATTAGAATTAAATATGTCACAGGTAACCTCTTGGAGAGTTGTCAGTTTAGAGGTGATGCATTTTAGTATGTACTGGGGGAGAAGCTATCCTATCTCCATACCACTACAGTGTTTCTTTTATGATGATGGTGGTGATGTGTCTGCTCACATTCTCTCTCAGGGATATATCATCTCTATAGACACACAAGCAAGCAGGCCAAACATATATACTGACACACTGCCAAGTGATTTGCACGTGAGTGTGGACAAGACAATCATCAGCTGACAGAGCCTATGTCTTCTCAATAAAGCAACCCTCTCTCTTGCTCTTCGTACAACCCCAGCCCCAAAGCAGCATTAGATTTATTCATTTGCATGGTGCAATTGGCTCTCAGTGGTGGTGTGTTATGGCCAGACAAGTGTAGCATTACGAGGGGAACAAGTTACCATGGGGGAAGGTTAATACAGACAATAAGGGAGGCAGATAATGGGAATTGGGTTCCTGTTTTTCAAACCTCTTATCGTGCGTGGCGCAAGAAATCAGGCCTCTGCTCTGAATACAGAGGTGGGGGTGTTTAAAGGGCCAGCTCTGTCAAGAGTGCTGCTGTCAGGTCCCTACACAACTGAGGTTTGTTGTCTGACATTTCCACAGAGGCGAGGGGTCCAGGTAGTGGGCGATGGTGCTATGGTAGCTTTTAATGACAAAGCCTGCCCTCACAAATTCCAGTGTACCTTTCCATCCCCTTACTCAACATTTATCAGTGTTTTCAGAAGACTCATCAAACTTTCACAATTCCAAATTATGACATTTGCTTTAAATTATGAAATCTTCATGAAGAATTTTGAGTTGCTTTTTAAATTGTGTGCACATGTATATGTCAGTGAAGATGCATTCATATGACCTTTAAACATGACAAATACAGGTAGTAGTCAAAGAAGAAAAGCCCTGAAAGGTGATCTAGACAGATTTGTCTAAATAACTATTTCATGACGATTTACATAGTTGATTCTCACTGAAGGCATCAAAACTATAAATGAACACATATGGAGTTGTATAGTAAACCAAAGAAAGTGTGAAACAACTCAAAACATATTTTATATTTTATATTATTCAAAATAGCCACCCTTTGCTTTGATTACTGTTTTCCACAGTCTTGGCATTCTCTCAGTGAGCTTCATGAGGTCGTCACCTGAAATGGTTTTCCAACAGGCTTGAAGGAGTTCTAAGAGATGCTGAGCTCTTGCTGATCCTTTTGGCTTCACTCTGCGATCCATCTTATCCCAAACTATCTTGATTGGGTTTAGGTCAGGTAACCGTGGGGGCCAGGCCACCAGGTGCAGCACTCCATCACTGTTCTTCTTCGCCAAACAGCCCTTACACAGCCTGGAGGTGTGTTTCGTGTCATTGTCCTGTTTAAAAATAAATGATGGTCCAACTAAACACAAACTAGATGGGATGGCATGCTGTGGCATGATGTGGTAGCCATGCTAGCTAGCCAGTGTGCCTTCAGTTTTGAATAAATCCCAACAGTGTCATTAGCAAAGCAACGATTCATGTAGAGACCATCCATTCACCTTTTCTGCGTCACACAAAGACACGGCGGGTGAAACCAAAGATCTCAAATTTCTTCTCATCAGATCAAAGCACAGATTTCCACTGGTCTAATGTCCATTCTTTGTGTTTCTTGGCCCAAAAAAATCCCTTCTGCTTGTTGCTTTTCCTTAGTAGTGGTAGTAGTGGTTCAGATGAATTTATCCTCAGCAGCAGAGGTGACTCTTGGTCTTCCTTTCCTGGGGTGGTCCTCATGTGAGCCAGTTTTATCGTAGCCTTGATGGTTTTGTGACTGCACTTGGGGACACATTCAAATTTTTAGCAATTTTCCAGATAGACTGACCAACAGCTTAAGTTCTGAAGGCAGGACTATGGTGCAGTTTTTAGCCTCGCCACTAAAGGGTGTTGTTGTTTTGTGAGTTTATTCTGTTGGGATGAAAAATGGCGTTCATGGAAGCAGTGTGAATCAACAGAAGTTATGCTTGGGGGCAGTTTATGTAGTTTCTTTTTGAGAAAGTGCGTCCATAAGATTGGTGAGTTACAGGATATTTCTTGTTTAAGAAGGATAGCCTGTCCATTTTATTATCTTCTGTTTACACATTTTATCTAAGCTATTGCTAAGCTAAGCTAAGTTTGATTTGAGTTATTTTACATTGGATTGTAATTTGTGTTCTGTTTTGTTCATTCTGCTTTGTAGAACCACACACCCACCCACACATGTGCCCACCTATGCAAGTGTTCAACTAAATCTGCCAAATAGCGAGCTGGAAGATCATCACCTGGCCTTGTCATTTGCTTGAGTGTGTTATTGGCATTTGTCCAGTGCACACCCTGCGATCACCACCATAGAAAACTGAACCTAGTATCAATATTTGGGATAAATATAGCCTGTTTACAGCTGTGGAGGTCAGGGTCACTGAACTGGACACTCACACTCTTTAAAAAAGCTAGTGCAGCAGAAGGTAGGGTAGTCACCGTTAGCTCCCAGTAGGCTGTCCTGAGTGGCTGGGAAAACAGGATAGCTGGGTGATGGTGATGAGAAATAGTTCTGAAAGGAAGCCCCCAGCCCACCACCAATCTACCCATGTCCCAAACCATTTTTACTCACAAATAAGGAACAAACCCCTTTAATTGGGAATTCTGTTTTAAGACATGTGAAGTCGAACGTAATGACATCCAGTTATGCCTATTGGAGGTCACAAAAATCGGTGTGTAGCTTGGCAAAGTTACACACAAAAAGCTGGTTTTGTTAGGAGAGATGGCATCCATCCCACTTTGGATGGAGTAGCTGTCATATCTAGAAATCTGAACAAAGAGTCTGGCCCAACTGGCCCTAGACTCACATGCTCAGTTGGAGAGGAACCCACTGAATTGTGACTCACAGGCTCAGGCAGAGTGTATTGTATAAAGTAAAGATTGTCAGTAAAAATAATAGGTCATGACCTTCACAAAACGTAATGTGAATAAGTGAGTCCATGGAAAATTTGAAAAATCTTCTGCACGGACACAAAGTTGCAAATTGCAGCCACTAACTAAAGGTGATGATGACCACAGTTATTTTACTGACATTATATTTTGTGACTAAAAAAATGGATCTTCTGAATGTTCTCCTCTTCTAATAATTATCAACACCTTACACTGTTTCATTCAAATCTCCCGTTCCACCTGTTACATGGCTCCCCCTCTTCTTCCCTTTCCTCTTATCTCACTCCCAGTCCTCCCAGCAAGTAAAGCATCCAATTACTAGGGATTCACACATATTTTAACTAAAATACAATAGCTATGCATTTCACATCCCATGCGTTAGGAGGAGGTAGAAGAAGGAGGGTGTGAGTAGAAAATGGAGGAGATAGGACAGCAAGAGGGGGAATGATGATTTTGTGTTGTGGGAAGAGTCTCCCACAGTGGCTGCAGATGAAAGTGGATTGAGGTGGATGTTGTTAAGGTGATGGTTGACTGAATGCCTCAAATTTGAAATTAAGTTGGAGCCCTGAGTAGCCTATCCTCTGTGGTGTGTGTGAGTTATATGTGTGCAATTTTGCGAGTGCATGGACGATTGTGGGTGAGATGGACGAGTAATGGAGAAGAGCTTTTAATCATCCCGTACCTCCACCCTCAAGTCTCTCTTTGGTCCTCTTGTCAACTGGCTTTCATCATAATAACATTTAAAATATCCATTAATTATCTTGCTGACTTGATGAGCACACACACACTCACACTCACACACACACACACACACACACACACACACACACACTGTATCTAGAAGTCCCAAAGGATCTTAGCTTGGTCATTCTCC
>NW_005187694.1:479600-486152 GCF_000239375.1 Pundamilia nyererei | reverse complement strand
GAAGTCCCAAAGGATCTTAGCTTGGTCATTCTCCACCACCCTTGGGTGGCGTCTCCCATTTTGACCTCGGGACATCCAGGCCATATTCAGCACAAATGTTTTTGTATACTATGCCGGCAACTTGGTTATTGTGTTCCATGTGTGGCCTGCCTGCTAGCATCTTGCTGTCTTGATATCATCCATGTACAGGAGGTGGCTGACAACTGCTTTATTTCGTAGTCAGTATCCGTAGCCAGTCTTGTCAGTGATATCACTGAGGGGCTTCAGGCCTATGCAGAACCGGAGTTGGGATAGAGCATCTAATTGGTAGATCCCTCACTTGATGGTGACTTGTGCATTTGGCCTGAATCTGGTCATGCAGTCACTGGCTACTGCTCTGTCTATCAGTAGTTGGTTCTTCGCTCCTCTGGTCTTCCTGCCGATTCCTTTCTGTGCTTCCCTCATGTACTGAACCATGTGCCTTTTCATCTTAGCCGCTATGATGCCTGACAGGAGCTTCCATGTGGTACTGAGATATGGAGGAAGATTACTGGCCTGCCTCAGTACTTTCTGGGGATCCTTGGGGATCAGGACAGTCCGGTATTCAGTTAGCCATTATGGGTGTCCCTTGCTGACTACCAGCTGGTTCATTTGTGCTGCCAGATGCTCAAGGAGTGCAGTCAGCTTCTTTAGACAGTATGTGTGATTTAGGTCAGGGTCTGGTGCTGCCAACTCTTCATACTGGAGACCCTTTCTTGGATGTCTGCCACTGCGATGGTTACTGGATCCTGTTCAGGAAGGTTGCTGTGGTCTGCTCTCAGCTCCACTAGCTATTGAGCATTGCCATTATGGGTTGCGTCCTTCTCCCACATGCTCTTCTCCAGCTGCCTCCAGCTTTGGTGAGGATGTTCTCATATTCCTCCCCTGCCACCGAGTAGAGGCTGGTTCTGTGTAGTAGAGCTAGTTTGGCATGATGGTGAGGAAGACCACCCCTCCTCATAAGAACCAGGTTCTGTGTCTGACCTAGGCTGATGTTAGAAAAACTCAGAGAATGTATAGAGCAGCTGGCAGAAGTCCTCACTGACATCTTCAACCTCTCCATGAGAACTGCTGTTGTTCCAACGTGCCTCAAGGCCACCATCATCGTTTCTGTGCCAAAGAAGTCCTCAGTGTCCTGCCTCAACGACTACCGTCTCGTTGCACCCATACCATCATGATGAAGTGCTTCAAGAGGCTAGCCATTAAGACCCTGCTGCCAACGACACTGGACCCACTGCAGTTTGCCTATCACCCCAACCGGTCAACAGATGATGCCATCGCCACCACCCTACATCTGACTCTCACCCTCCTGGACAACAAGGACACATATGTACGAATGTGGTTCATGGAGTTCAGTTCAGCATTCAGCACAATCATTCCTCAGCACCTCATGGGAAAGCTGAGCCTTCTGGGCCCAAACACCTCCCTCTGCAACTGGATCCTAGACTTTCTGATGGAGAGACCTCAGTAAGTCCGAATTGGTAACTGCATATCCAACACTACCACACTGAGCATTGTAGCCTCTAAGGGCTGTGTACTCAGCCCACTGCTGTTCACTCTGCTGACTTACGACTGTGCAACAATGCATGGTTTGAACCACATCATCATGTTTGCCAATGACATGACTGTGGTGGGTCTCATCAGAAAGAGTGATGAGTCAGCATACAAAGTGGAGGCACAACAGCTGATGGACTGGTGTAGAGTCAACAACCTGTCTCTAAAAGTGGTCAAAACAAAAGAGATGATTGTCGACTTCAGGAGAGCATGGAGAGATTATTGTCCACTGAACACTGATGGATCCTCTGTGGAAGTCGTCAAGAGCTGGTCCCTCAATGCCAGCTCCATAACTAAGAAAGTTCAACAGCATCTCTTGTGTCTGCACGGTCTTGTGTCTGCATTGTTCTGTCCCGTCTGATGTTGCTTTTTTTTTTTTTTTTTTGCAATTTTTGCATACTTGCACTTTATGTAGTCCTGTGTTTACTGGAGCAGCATGGTCTTGGAGGAACGCTGTCTCGTTTCACTGTGTACTGTACCAGTGTATATGGTTGAAATGACAGTAAAGCCACTTGAGAACTTGACCTTGAATAGCGAGGTGAGTTGTTGAGGATATGTTAACTGTTTTTGTCGGTAAGTGCTGCTGCTTTTGCCACTGTTAGCCTCTGTTAATTGCAGTTAGCCGATGTTAATGAAACTGTCTTTGCTTTGGATCTAACGTTGGACTCTGATGCTTAGTGAATAAACTCTGATACAATATGAGAATGCAATTAAACTGTTTATCAGAGGGAGAGTGTAATTTCGAGGACACTCAAGCCAGCTTTTGTCAGCTGTCCGGAGATGGGAGAGTTGAATGTGCTGAGAATCAGATATTGAGACGATATTAGGAATAAATAAGCATGTTTATCTATAATTTAATAAGATTAAAATTAAGGTCACATTATCAGTTTCCTTTGCATTTTCACTTCTTTGGTGAAGGGGACCCCTTATCCAACTAAAACACAGGTATGAACCTTTATGAGTCTGAAGGAGTAGGCATAAATTTAAATGTCCTTCCATGGAAATGACTACGACCTACAACTTTTCTTCTTCTGTGCCTTTGGCATACTACGTAAGTCACTGGTCTCTAGCCACATTCTTAAAATGTGTTTAGTCGGAATGATGATCTTTCCTGGCCACTGTATTCAAATATTGTAGGGGAACATGGCAGCATCCACAATCCAGCATCTGTGACTGTGCATTTTTTAATAGATTAATTATAAGTTAAAGAGGATGCAATAATTTTTTTGAAATATGTCATTTCATATTCTTCTATGCATATTTAGGATCAATAAATATATTAAAAAATTTTAAAAATGTAATAATTTAGAGTCATTACTTAATCTAGCCTTTGTGGACATTCACACTACTCTGGCGCAGGAATAACATACAAACTCCCATAACAAACATGGTCTGTGCAGTGTCACACTATTTTGTTAATTGTAATATATGATGTGGTAACATGTATATAAAATTAGAGTCCATGTGTAATTACTGATTACTAATTATTTTTGATTCTCTCAGCTGTGAAGAGACTGTGATGCGAGGAGACAACCAGTTATTAGACCATGTTATTCAATGACAATGTTGAAGGCCATAGTGAAAATTTATATGAAGTCATAAAGTAGTAGTGTGACAGGTAAGGAGTGGACTCAGACCGGGATTCTCAGTTCAATACGGGTGTACAAGTGGGGTTGCAGGGGTCCAAGGGAGGTTCGAAAAAGAGAAGGTCTCTCATACACTTGTGCTCCGCCACGCAACTCCACACACCGACTCCAAAACGGGAAATAGGTAGTAGGTCCGGAGGGGACTGTTCATAGGAAAAGGTTAGTCACAAGGAGGGAAAAACTCACTCACGAACAACATTTAAGAAGCTAGAAACTAACACTAACATGTCTCCAGTGATGACAAGACCTGAGCTCCAGCCTGACTGCCAGTAAACTACTGGCAGTAATTCTGTATTATAGCTCTATTATGACATTATCATTACTGCCAGTAAACTACTGGATCATGTGCCCCTTGAAAAAATGCTTCAGTGAGGCATGCACTGTGTCAAAAAGTTTCCACAAGCTATCTTTTGAAACCTGTGCTGTGGTTGCTGGTGCCAGTCCTGCTGCTGCTGATTAGGTTTCTCATAGTGACAGTGACATCAACAATCAAACCTAGAAGAAGTAGCTAAGTCACCAGTTGAAACTGGTGTGAAACAAACCAAGACCTCAATTAGCAGTAGTGACAGGGTTCAAAACACCCATGTCACATGATCGACTCCGCAGCAGGGTTCCAAACATCTGTGATCTGTAAGCTTGGCACAGCTTTGAAACATCAGTATCAAGCATAATATCACTAGCACTTGGTGAGCAAATATTGTGTTGGTGTGTTAATAACTGTGTTTGTAAATATATGATCTTGCCCTGTTGCATACATCACAGTTCAAGTTGTTTCTGCCGAATGCTTTCCCTCAATATCTTAGGATATTAAAAGAGAACTTTTCAAATGGCGAAAGTCCTACATATGTTCAAAAGTGGTCAACATCATTTTTCACCTCTGCTACATCCCCTCCTGTTTGTCTGTACTCACCTGATACACTGCCATGCATCGTATTATGGCAGTGTGTCAGAGTATGAGATGATACTCCAATCTAAAGGAGGTCATCTCCTAATAACAATGTTGGTTGTTCAATCCCTGGCTGCTCCAATCTGCATGCCAAAAATCCTTGGGCAAGATATTAACCCCAAGTTGGTCTCCAATGCATCCATCAGAGTAAAAAGTACTAGAAAATAAGAGAAAGTATTTAATCATAGATAAAAGTGCTTGTATGAATGGGTGAATGGGGCATTTTGCATAAAGCGCTTTGAGTGCTTAGAGCATAGGTGTCAAACTCTGGCCCGCGGGCCAAGTTTGGCCCGCAGCCTAATTACATTTGGCCCACGAAGCCATACCAAATTACTATTAGAGATGGCCTACTGGTATTATACAGCTAATATATATATTGTTTAGTATTAAGCTTTGCTTGTTCCATATTCAGTTTTCCAGCAAAACTTTTTTGAGTCCATAAGAAAAGATTCATTCTTATATCTGGAGGAAGATTTTTTTTTCAATAAATATTAATGTTAGCCCGCGACTTTGTTCCAGTTTTGAATTTTATTTTAATACTCAATGGACCACAAACCTTGCCAATGATAAAACTAATTCCTCTGGGATTTCTGAGTATACAGTGTATATAGTCTAACTGGGATATTGTCCAAGTGCACCTATCATCAGCAATTTTTGCAAAATGCTTTTTACTGTAAAACAGCTGTAGAGGACAGAGTTTAAATATGGAGCATAATAAAATACCAACATTACAAATATCATCTCTCAATTACACAAGTTAGTCTCTTCACAATTTTGATGACTTCAAATGGCCTTTGTCAGTGGCAGTTTCCATTTCATGCATTCATGAGTGAGAGAAGACACTGAACAGCAGATAATACAGATACTACCGATGTTATTGTCATCAGCCTTTGAAAAATACATACAATGTTTTTTACGGAGAGACTTCATGGCATAAAATACATGGCAATAGATTTCCTCCTGTGGCATGACAAGCTATTTGTTTTCATTATATAGATGGTCACTGGCCCACGGCCCACCACAGTTTTAGAATGCGTACTCTACCTTCCACTACTTCAGGGTCCATGTTTCATCTACCTTACCCACCTCCCATGAGCACGCATTTCCTATTATCCCATAAAAGCATGGTAGAAGGGTGATGGTGGATAAAGCGGTGACCCAGTAAAGATCAGACAGTGGATTCATGTGTGATTTATCTGTGTACCTTTTCATATAAGCTCATTGCTGGACATTATGAGCTGGTTCACATGGGTTTAATGATTCCTTTTGAGTGTGAATACAAAGAACCTGGATACAGAAAGTATGATCAACCTGAAATGTGTATTATTCATTTTCATTGTATTGTTGTACCATGTAGCTTTTATTATTAAAACAAAAAACTTATAGCAAGGATCAAGGAAGGGTGCATAGACATACTAATCTGCCAACAAAAATTGCTCAGTGTTCAGTCGTCAGCAAATGTAACTACACATATTATATTTGGATGGGAGATCTTGAAAATATCCCTTACAATTCCCCAGTTTTTAAGATTATTTCAGTATCAAAGTGAAGGAGAAATAACAGCTATAGTAACAGCTATATTCTTCAAGACAGCAACTTAGTGATGTGTAGTACAGATAAACTCTTTCATGGTGATTTTTTTTTTATTCATAAAAAGATGCACTACGCAAAGGCAAATATTTTACTTTAAACTCTATTTAAAGCTCTAATCCTTTTTATTAAATTACGGTGTGAATTATATCCAGCTATGTGGCACACTTTAATGACTTCACAGTTATATAGAGTTTGACATATATTTTAATGGAGAACAGTTATAAGTTATAATTTAGTAAAAATTTCAAAATTTTACAGAATCAACATATACTGTAGTATTATTCCAGTTAAATAAGCAATCTGGATCCATGGGTCGTTGACCATGGGTTTTGAGTTTTATGGGTTCATTTTGGGTTGGTAACGTCATTTTGTCATTTGATTTAATAACCAATAAATAAATAATATATTTTGTTATTTGCAACAGTGTTGAAAGTTCCTTTTTTATGTTCTTTATAGTTTTTATTATTATTATTATTATTATTATTATTATTATTATTACAATTTTATTGTTATCTTCTGATAATGTTTTTGACTTGAGAACATGGGATCAACCCTGACTGTGTTGAACGTCTATCATAATATACCTCTCTTCTATTTTGGCTGTTGAGGTTGATGAAATGCAGTTGGTCTGACTGAGGAGCGAGAATTTCTGGACTCTACCAGAATGCCTGCCAATACATCCCTGAGATGTATTGGCAGGCATTAGAAATATCCTGTCTCAGAGTGACGCTGAAAAACTAGTTCATGCATTTATTACTTCCAGGCTGGACTACTGTAATTCATTATTATCAGGAT
>NW_005187694.1:453682-460040 GCF_000239375.1 Pundamilia nyererei | reverse complement strand
TAAGATACTGCGCAGGACCCTCAAGCTCCCAGGCCTCTGGTAGAGGACCCGAGCTTGAAGGATAAACCGCCCGCAGGGGCGTGCTGGGTGTTGTTACATATATATATATATAAGCAGTGTAAGTAGGCTCTAAGAGGCCAAAGTCAGCTAACTTGCTTGCCGACTAACTCACAGTGAATATCGAACCGGGGATATTTTATGTTTTCTTACTTTTGTCTACAAGCTATTTTTTTCTTATTTTTAACCATGTAACTAATTAGAAGTGCAGGTACTTCCAAGATCAACATTTTCAGCATTAAATTAATTAATAAATCGAGAGCACATACTGTGCCATGTTTAGTGCTTTATTTTATTTATATTTTACTGTTCAAATGAATGATATTACAAAAGAGCAATTCAAGTCAGATTAATATTTTACTTACTATAGTATGAATGTAGGTCTCAAACAGGATTATATAATGCCTTTTATAATCTGAGTTGAGGTGGACTTCAGTTCTTTGCCAGATCAGCAAAAGCAGGAGCATACAGACAGACTGGCCCTGCCTTAATTCTCCCTGAAACTTTGGAATGAAATAGACTAATTTTAGCATTGCTCTGCCATGACTGCATGTGCAGAGTGCAGGCTGTCAGGAGCAGACTGACTCATTCAAAGAGCCTGGTAACTGGCTAATCACAGGCTGTTGAGAAAATGTCCCTCATTCTATATGTGCCTTTTTCTGTGTATGTGTGCACTTTCTTAAATAGAAATCTGTTTAACTTAAAACTTTACATTAAGATGAGATTGCCTGGGATGTTTACAGCTGACACAGAGATTATAAATACCATGATCTGACTTTTATGTGGCTGGATTGTAAAGTGATTATAAAAATGACATATCAAGTAATATGTGTGCCGCAAATACTAAATGTAAAAACCACAAATTGATTGGTGCACAATAGATAAAATAAGTTTAAAATGACCAAAGACACAGGATAACAGATCTATGAAACTGAAAAGGTCAAACCTAGCTATTTCTACGGCCATTTTCTCTGCTTGTCCACCACTAGGATGTCCGGCTAGTTCGCCATCACCAGTTTGTGATGGGGGTGTGTCCCATTTTGACCTCAGGACTTCCAGGCCATACCCAGCACAGATGTTCCTGTATATTGTACCCACTGTACAATATCAACATGTTCTCACTCCCAAAGCTTAACATTTTAGGCTAGGTGACAAGTCGTCGGTATATTACACTTCCAGGCACCCAACATGTCCCTACATTATGAGATCGGAAAAATAGGGAAACATGAAAACCGTTTGGAATGAATCATATACATTCGTTTTCCTAAAATCACTTTGGAAAACACTATCTAACATCATTAAAGTTCTGGTTAAGGTTAGGAATAAGGTTAAGGTTATGGCTGGTATACATGGCTAGAACGTGTATTACCGCAGGAGCATCATTCTATTGGATTTCATCCATGATCTGGCGAATAGCATAAGAACATGTGAGGTCACCTTTTGCGTTCCTCAGGAACGCCTCGGGACTTGACAAATCGTCACTATATTACCCTCAGGAGTGAGAACAGGCTGACAATATACAACATACCACCATGTATGGCCTGCCTGGGAGCCTCTTGCTCCCTGCTGTTATGTGCTGGATTGTCTCAGGGGCATCTCTGCGCAGTGTTTTGGGCTTATTCCTGTGCTGCCATGATTAGTGCCTCTGTGCTATCTTTCAGCTCAACTTTGTCCAGCCAATGGTGGGATTTCTGGATGTCAGCCATGTGTTCTATCTGCGGTACATGTGGTCTTGGGTTTTACACCCAGGTCTAAGGAGTTTGGGAAGAAAAGAGTCTGGACTTCTTTCAAACCATCTGCCTTCTATGTCCAAAATGTGGACATTGGCATCCTCAAAAGAGTGACATTTGTCCTTTAGATGCTGATGTCTAAAGTCTGGTCCATCGAGGTGGCTCTTCTATGTGGTTCCACGCATTTATGAAGTGGCTGTTTGGTTTCTCCAATGTAGAGGTCTGAGCACTCTTTGCTGCACTGCACAGCATATACTATGTTGTTAAGTTTGTGTTTGGGAGTTTTGTCTTTGGGATGAAGCTGTTTTTCTCTGAGTGTATGGCTGAGTCTGAAGTACACTGGGATATCATGCTTAGAGAAGGCTCTCCTGAGTTTCTCTGACAAATCTGCTGCGTAAGGGATGACAATATTGTTCAGTTTGTTCTTCTGATTGTCTAGTTGGTCTGAAAGAGGAGTGAAAGAAGCCATCTATGTTCACTGTGTGGCTCATGTGATTAGATAGAGAAAAAATAGGGGATTCAGGACCCTCTTAGAGACACTCCCAATAGAACTTAGAAATCTGGGACGCTCCACCAATTGCTCTTAGAACTGAAGAAACTTCTTGGATGAGAGGTGAAACGTCTTCAAGAAACTTAAAGAAGTCCAGACGCTTTTCTTTCCAAGCTCCTTAGACTACGATGACCTGGATGACTGAGAAACGTTTTTCACCCAGGTTATCCTATCCTGCATTGCCTCACACATCGTTACATGACAGGTTTTTCCTTGCAGAAATGGAGACGGAGCATCTCCTAGGTAAATCCTGTACTTGATGGCAACTTGTGCTATTGGCTTGAAGTTGGCCTCTAGTGTTGTTTGCCACATCCCAATCTAACTCCTGATAAAGACTCTTAGAGTCCTGTTGTTAATGTTGTACACTTTGGCATTCCAGGATTCATATTGGAGCCTTAAGTTATAGGCACAGTTTGGTCAGTCTGGTTCATCTCTCTCTACCAGAGAGCATTTGACATTGGGGGCAGGGAACTAAAATTTGCCTATGGCGCTGGAGGTAGCGGAACAGCCGTTCCATCTGACATTGAATCAAACCTGTGGCCACAATTTCCATCACTGGTCTGGAAGGACTTTAGTTCAATCCTCGGGGTACAGGTTTCCACCACACACCAATGGCCCAGCTGAGAGGGCAAATCAGGAATTGGTGGCTGTCCTTCAGTGTGTCATGCCCTCTAATCTACATGGAATCTACATGGAGTCAACAACTTACCCGGATTGAGTATGCCGACACATCCATGACGTCAACTTCAAGGCATCTCTTGGGTATCAGCCACCTCTCTTTCCTAAAACACTTCCAAAACATTTGGCTCACCATGAAATATATCTCACTCAAGTCAGAATCCAAAAAAAACTTAACTCCAGTTATATTAGTCCCTTTGAAATCCTTATATTAGTCTTTCTTATACTGTAAATCCTGTCTCTGTCTGGTTAAAGCTGCATTGCATCATGGAGATCCACAACATGTTTCATGTCTCTCAAATTAAACCTGCTCTCCCCAGTCCTCTATCTGCTTGTTCTAAGAGAAACCAAAACTTACCATCTGCTCCCTTCTTGCATAGGATATCTGGACCTGGGGTGTGAGTAAACCTAAGAGTTAGCGACTTAGTGAGAATGAGGTTTAGGGATCTGTTTAAGCGGTGCCTTTTCAATTCAAGTCAATTTTATTTATATAGCGCCAAATCACAACAAAAGTCAACTCAAGGCGCTTCATAGATACAGAGAAAAACCCAACAATCATATGACCCCCTATGAGCAAGCACTTTGGCGACAGTGGGAAGGAAAAACTCCCTTTTAACAGGAAGAAACCTCCAGCAGAACCAGGCTCAGAGAGGGGCGGAGACTAGAAAGTTGTGGATCAGATTGCTTGGAGCCAACCACTGACAACTTGGTGTTCCACTTGTTATTCATTTCCAAAGCTGTCAGTTTAAATAAATGCACTAAACTTTGAAACCTAGTCTACATTTTGAATGCATAAAAAAAAAAAAATCCATCAGGCATGACGGAAACAGGTGACAAAATTTTAACGCTAGCTGGATTACACATTAGCCTTTTAGTATTCATCACCAGCTCTGAAACACAAAACTGACTCCTATCATGAGGAAATTTATCAACCGTAAAGAAATTGTCCTTAATTTTCTCACAGGCTGGGACAGATACACAGTTATCAAACACAAACCTGGCCAGTCTAACATCACAGTGCATAGAAATTGGGTTGTTTGGCACAGAAACACCACAGTCACTGACAGGAGGCTCAGAATAGTTGTGTTGGCTGGCTTTTGAACAGAGGGTGTAGTTTTAGGATGAACTGCTTCAGAGACATTATTATTGTGAGGCACCCTGAATACAGTTTTTCTTCCAGAAACTTGAGAACAGAGAAATTGTCACTTACACTAAATAACTCACTGATATTAGGACCAACATCATATCGGGGGTCTACAGTTACAAAAAACAGTCTCATAATTTTCTTATGGTTCTTAAAATTATGAAACTAATTATAAAACGTTGTAACAGAATCATCAGCTTGCAGCAGTTCCTAGGAACAGGTTTAGCAGGCTCAAGGAAAACATTCGATGGAGAATCAGTCTTACTACCAGGAAAGGTGACTGGAGAGCTGGGCTGTGGCATAGAGGTTGGCGAGTGCTATGTTTCTTCCGTGGCCACTTGTAGAAAAGGACCTGGAGAGGGCTGTTGTGCTGTGGTCACACCATACTGTCATGCAGTGGAGAGGTGAGTGAAATCAAAAATGAGGACACAAAGGACAGGATTGTGAAAAACAAAAGGGGAGCGGTTTATTTAGGCTGAAGAGCAAAATATATAGGTGAAGCACAAGTATGGAAAGAAATTAAAACACAGCTACTGAAAATCAAAATACTAACATTGAAACAAGAAACACAGGGGAAGTGAGCAGATGCTGTGACAAAGGACAAAGGGAGACTGAGACAAATACACTGGTAGGTGTCTTGATGCATTCTCAGCTGATTCTGTTCATCTGGACGTAGCGTTTTGTGGGAGAAACGTTTTGTCACTCATCCGAGTGACTTCTTCAGTCTCAGCTGACTGCAGGTTTCCCCAAATCTTACAAACAGTACATTTGCATAATGACTCTCCCACAAAACGCTACGTCCAGATGAACAGAATCAACTTTTGGAGACACAGGTAGGTGATTAGTGGAAGTGGAGACACGTGGGAACACGGCTGAACTGAATAGTAACTAATGAGACAAGGACCCACAACTCCATAAAACACAGAAAGGACAAAAGCTCACCAAACTAAAACAGGAAGCAGCAGGTTACAAAGACCGAGATGAAAATGTGCTGGCTTAAAACTAACAACAGAGTAAAAATGCAGACACTTCACAAGGTGACGCAACGAAATGCAACATAGGGAAGAGACAAAAGGAACAGGAACAGAAATAACTAAATGCAACGCATACACATAAATAGACTAAATACAAGGGAGGTGACACCGTAGGAAGGGGGCACAAAGAGTGGTAGAACTTAACTAACCACAAGGCACACAAGACAAGGGACAGGTGGAAATACAGTTAAATACAAAGTTTAACCCATGAAACATAAAAAAAAAACCCTCTAGAAATGCTAGGAATAAGACATGAAATTATTCTAAACATTAAAACAAAAAAAACAAAAAAAAAAAACAGGAATCAGCATGGAATATGGAAACAAACACTAGAAGACAAGAAATACTGGGACAAATGACCAGGGACCAGGACACACAGCACAGGAAAAATCCAGAATCCTAACTGTTCAGAAAAACAGCCTTTATAAAGAAACCAACCAAAGACTTTCAAATATTCAGAGCTTTTTATTTTAACTTCACTTTCTGAGATATCTGATACACAAACTGCAATCAGCACGCTATTTTACTCTAAATGCTCAACTAGTAGTCTTCTCAGATATGACGGAAAACACCCACTCAGGACAGCCACACAAACCGGGGTGCAGCCCGGCCAGTGAGCCAACAAAATTGGTCCCTGTGTTGCTTCTATTTTTGACAATAATGCTGAGCCAATTGTCTCCCATCAACAGTCGTAAACCTAGTGGAGTTTTAATTAGAAGTTTAATCATTTAGGAACATGATACAAGTGAGTATTAATATATTTGCATTTTTACTAAACCACACAAGTGGTAAGTAAGTAAGTAAACAGTTGACATTTTTACTTACAAATTGTAAGAAAACGAAATCAAAATCAGTGTTTTTTTATGTTAATCTAGAGTTAAGCCTAAATTTAAATGTAAAGTTTAAATGTAAATTTTTAGCCAACACAGCAAAAGAAAACAAACAGGGCCTTGGGGGGACAGGTGTCACCCAGAGGCTGGTGGGTGGGGCTGCTGAAGTGGCCCCTTTCACTCCTTCACTCTCTGCCCCTCAATTTTATCTTCACATTAGAAATTGAGGGTCTTGGGGGGAGTTGCAGATGAGCACTGCTGTCCAGCACACACACACACACACACACACACACACACACACACACACACACACACACACACACACACACACACAC
>NW_005187694.1:451701-453662 GCF_000239375.1 Pundamilia nyererei | reverse complement strand
CACACACACACACACACACACACACACACACACACACACACACACACACACACACACGGTTTTGTTTTCTGTTTTTTTCTTATAGGTTGTTTGTTTGTTTTCTTGCAGATGCAGCAGTCAGAGATCCACTGTGCTTTTCTGTTTGTGATCCTTTCACCTTTTCTTTCTTTCTCTTTCTTTTTCACCCCTCCTGCCTGTCAGTTTCAACACTGCCCTATTGCTCATGCACTGTAATAATGAAAATGATACCAAATAACCAAATAAAAGTAACACAGAATTTATGGAGCTCATGTTGGAAAAGCGACATTTTGGTCATTTCAATTTTCCCATGTTGCATCATTTGTTGACTACTGAAACACAAATAAATAGAATCCACATGTCATATGTAATAAACATTAAATAATGCCAAATAAAGTGATGCTGAGTTGTTAAATATCTCTGAACAATAAAATAACTATTAAATAGCTTAAAATAGTATACATATACATGTGTGCGTGAGTGTTTGGATGTGTGTGTAAACAAAAATAATGTATAGTAGTATTTAGTATATAAAATAGTATGCAGTATTATTAAATAATGCCACAATTTGTAATTGAACACAAAAAAATGTGTCTTCTTTTTTGTCTGAATTAAAATTTAGACACGGGAAAACTGACAGGTTTAAATACAAAACAGTAAAACAGACTCGTCAAACTCTGTACTGTGTTCAAACAGAGTTCTTGAACTACATAACACTAAACAACTAAAAGCCTCAGGTCATTGATCACCCTCAAGCTTTACAAAATGATGCATAATCTCGACTCATCATACCCTTTTCATAACCATGTCAACTGGCAGCTCCCCAAACAAATAAAACAGACTTGGAAACAAAAAAATAAATAAAATAAAAAAAACAGGGCGTTTAAGAAAAGGCCTATTATGATACATTCCCTTTCCCTTTATTCTTTTTATGATAGCAAACGATCAATTACCCAGATGGCAGGAGATGTGGAGGGGCGTCTGGCATCGTCCAGAAACACACACCATCCACACACATATTTACACATTTAAAGAGATACACACACAATGACACATCAAATCAAAAGCAGAAATTACACATATGGTCAAGCACACACACACAATGTGGAGTCATAAACATCTGGTGGGTTGTATGTGCAGGTATCCCGCCATGCTGCCTATACCAGCAGCAAGTGCACAGATGAGGCGTACAGCTGCTCGATGGTTCCCAGTGAGAGTATAGCACCACTGTGATGGATAAGGAGGGATTCTTCCAATTGACAGATTGTGAGGGAAGCAGATGGTTTATTTGCTGGCGTTTATCACATCTTCATGACCACCAGAAGAGAGTAACACAGTAAAAGGAAAAACCGTATTTTAGCAACTTTCATAACCCATACTGTAAAGCTCCAGTTTAAAGGCCTAGATGTGTGATGTGGAAACACCAACAGACAATCTATTTGTTTTTAAATTATATTGGCTGATGAAGTTCTCAGACCTTAATTTTAAACGGAGCAACAGTACAATGAAATTTCAGTATTTATGCATTTCATTCTATTTGTTTCTATCGTCAGTTTTGGATGCATCTTCAAATGCACATGTGTGTCAAAGGATACGTGCAGCTCAAACATTTGTGCGTGTACACAAGTGAATGTTGCAGCTGTTTACCGCCTTACCTCCTGGAGTTTTCATTATTCCTGTGATTCCTGTTCTATAAAATGGAGGTCATATCGGATGCCATTTGCTTCTAACCTGGCTCATCCAAAATGCATCATTTTCCCACAAATGATACATGCATGATGTTTCAGTGGCGGAAAAAAGCCAGGCAAAATACAGCATTACTCCCGCTGCATAGTTTAAACAGCAACGAAGAGACAAGCTGACATATAGTATGAGCAGACAGAAAATAATTTATGGAGATGCTAAATATTTATCTGATCATGATCATTTTACTGTAGAGAAAA
>NW_005187694.1:426749-451662 GCF_000239375.1 Pundamilia nyererei | reverse complement strand
ATATATATATGTGGTGGGACAGCTCAATGGAACCAAAGCTACCAACAGCTACCTGTGACAACACAAGCCAAGTATCACCTGTGCTAATATTGGCATCTTCATTGTAAATGTCCTGAAAGGAGCCCTTCCATGTGCACACAATCAATATCAAGGCAACACAAACATCTAAATAGCTTTTAGGTATCAGGACCTATAAAGCAGTGTTTCTCAACCCCAGCACATAGGCGTGCCGTGAGAAATGATCAGGTGTGCCGTGGAAGATTATCTGGTTTCACCCGATTAGTACTCTGAGCAATTACATAATAGCAATAGATAAATATTTAAAAAGAAAAAGTAATCAATCAGACCTGAGTCCTGGAGAAAATTCTGACCCAGATGAAGGCCCTAGCAAAAAATTGGGAAAAAATTATCAGTGACATTTTTGTTTGGTGGTGTGCCGCATGAGTTTTCTAATGTGAAATATGTGCCGTGCCTCCAAAAGGTTGGCAAAACGCTCTAAATCTTACTGGTTAGCACTCATGCTTTATTATTTCTTTTATCTGTATAAAAATTAGCTTGTGTCCAAATATATATTTTTTATTTACTCTTCAACATTTTATTTGTCTGAATTTGTGTTTGGGGTACGGCCTTAAAAGATTTTTTTAAAAACTGTACAACTGAATGTACAACCACAAAACGTCACTTTTTAGGAACCACAGTCAAACTGTCTGAGCAAACAACCTATGTTGTCATTTTTTATGATGACTATCTTTCACATGTAGAAACACACAAAATGAACAACTGCAGCGCGTTCAGTGTCTAACACCATTCCCTTTTGTAGTTTTGTGGGAACTTGAACACATGCAGCATAATCAGAGCATACAGGCCACTTCCAAGAGCTACTACAGCCTACATCATAACGACCACTTTTTGATCCCTTACTGCCCTAACTGCCACTCAAACCCCACCTCACCCCAGCCCATCCACCCATAACAGGGCTCCAGACATGGGTCTTTATTGACTGGTTCTGGGATCGTCCTCCTCTGGATAGCCTACTTATCCTTGCAGCTCTGCCTCCATCACAAGAAGATAATCTTCTATGATTACCGTCTCTTTCTCATCTGCTCTCTATCTCTTTTCTGCTCTCTCTACATTTTGTCGATTTCCACTCCTCTGAGTTGTTACATGACCAACATACCCCCCTCTCCCAACGCATACACACAAATGCTACGCACACACACGCATCCTTTCCCTTCTTTCTCTCATTCTCTCTTCAGTTTCTTTTTTTTTAACTTTTGGGGTAGAGGTGGTGAAAAGAGAAGGCCTCATCTCTAGCACCATCTCACTGTGTGTTCTTTTGTGCAGGCACTCCTCGGCCAGCTGCCTATTCACACAGCCCTTCCAATTAGGACCCCATTCAGAGGACACAAGATGAGATCAGTTTCCCCCTCCTACCACCACCTCTTCTGTGCAACTCCTCTTACTGTAGATATAGTCTGATTTTAAAGCCTTTTCTTCCCTGACTTATCTCATCTTTCCTTTTCATCCACTGTCATCAGCACTTTCTCATGTAAGCTTTACTTCCAGTAGAGTTTGTGTCTTGGTCCTATTTTCTTTCTCTCTCCCTCTCATCCTCCTGCTTACTCTTGTCTTTTAGGTGTAGAGAAGGGCAGGTTCATCATCTCTTGCCTTGCCTGTGGGTGGAGCCCTTCCTTGGGTGCCAGGTTCAGGCATTACACCTGCATCTTATCTACTCATTACTGCACTGTTTATAAGGACTATCTTCCTCCACCATGTGTGCCAGATTGTTGTTACTCTTGTTTTGGTACTCGGGCTCTCTGAACGTTTGCTTTGTGCCCCAGTTTCTGCTAGTCTCCTGTTATTGTTGTTCTTGCCTGTCTCCTAGGGAATAGTGAATAGTTTCGGCTCGGCTCACTGAAAAGAGCTGGCTCTTTCAGCTCCGAACCGGATCTTCAGGTTGTTTTGTTGCTTTAATTAATTTATTATTAACAATAATATCAAATTATGCACAAAATGAATTACTAATGTAAAAAAAGTGGTTTTATTTATATATGTTAATATATAAATACATGCGGTAGAGACAAAGCACGTACAAACTCCAAAACACATTTCTAGCATTAACTGAACTTCCAAAACAGAGCTACTAGATCACTTAAATTACACAATTGAAAGCATATGTGTATTGTTTGTGTATTTATACACAAGCACTCATATATATTCAAATAATTTAAAAATATGTTCATTTACCTGTTACTACCACACACCAAATCCGGTCGTTGGTACTTGCTGGCTTGTGTAGCCACTGGGTAACAAAAGTTCAACACTGCCCCCTAGCATCCTGGAGCACTTCCGTTGTGTTTTGTATGTGTTTTGAGTTATTATGTGTTTTGAAGTTTGTACGTGCTTTGTCTCTAGGGGCCACCGTAAATATACTTTTGTTTATTCACTCCACATAAAATGTAATGAATAAATCATATAATACAAAAACCAACTATTCACAGTTCAACTTTTAACTATTTAAATTTTCAGCTTTTTCCTTTTATACATATTTAAAGTGAAACAACACAAAACACTGCAAACCACAACACAATTAAATATAAATTAAAATATGAAAACAAAAAGAAGATGCACATTCTCTGTCATATGGGCCTGCATGAATAAACTTTCTGAATCCTTTATCATCCGCACTGAAAGTAGTTGTGGATGATTACTATACCTTTCTAATGTGACATTGTTGTCCCTGGCTCTCTTTCTCTCTCTCTCCCTCCCGCTCTGTTCCTGTGATTGCGAGTGTAACTACAGCCCCTCCCCCCTCTTCCCAGCGCAAAGCACAAGGCTCGCGTGCGGAGTGAAGTGGAAAAATATGGCGCAATGTGTTGCTCGCACTCTCAACATTTCTGCCCGTGCGTGCTCAACTCTCTCTCTACACCATTATAGTTGTGCCACAAAACCAGCCAATCACAGACTTGAATGCAAAAATATCTGATTGGCTGTTTTGGTCTCCAATCAGCTCAAGATGACGAAATGCAATATCCCAGAATCCATTTCGTTCAAAACTCAAACGAGGCAGTGGCGGAGGAACATAGATTGGCGGAGTTTGAAACATTACTGTGTCTGGGTCACAAAGTAAACTTTATTATTTTCATGAGAGAATGGTGCTGTGTAAACTTCAAATATCTGCTCGATTTGAAAGAGTTGAGCGCGCACGGGCAGAAATTTTGAGAGTGCGAGCAACACATTGCGAGCAAGTGCAACTGCAAAAACTCAGTGAGGGGGCTGCTATTGTGTGTGTGTGTGTGGATAATAGCAAACACTGAATTACATTTTTTTGCACGCAGCAATGAATTTTGTTCACTCAAATTCAGTTTTTCTTCGCTCAAAATGAATTTCTCCTCAAATTGCAACACTTGCACCTGCAAACCTTTTTTACGTGCACTCAGAATAGTGGCACAAAAATAACACCATAGCAAAAAGTGCGAGAGAGAGAGAGGGTGAGAGAAAGAAAGAAAAAAACACGGCTCGCGATAAGGAGCCGGCTCGCGTCGTTCACATCAAAGATCCGGCTCTAAGAGCCATTTCGTTCGCGACCGACACATCACTACTAGGGAATTCTCTTGTTTTGTCTCACCTCCACCTCACAACCTTTATGTCATTGAAACAAGGAAACGCTACCACCTTTGGACAAACATTTATGTGTTGCTGTCAAGCTGGTCATCCACTGCAGAGGACAGAAAGTCATTCATTGCCTAACTTCTGTGCACCTGCTTGCCCACTTTCTGTCACTCCTGCTTCCTGGATCGTCTTGGCCTGCCTTCTCACGCCACAGCAAATTGTGAGCAGCAGCTGCTTCAGACAAACTCTACAGTTGCATGCCCATCTGTCCTTGATTTCTGATTTTGACTATTATGTTAACTTTTATAATATTAGTATTATGATCATTATTAACAAAATCAATAATAATAATAATAATAATAATAATAATAATAATAATAATAATAATAATAATTTTAAAAAATATTTTTGGTCTCTAGGTCATGCTTTTTAGTCCAGAAACTCTTTGCTTTATGCCAGCTGATTCGATAATGGTGTTAGATTTTGGACGTGACACTTGTGTACTGATTTTGCCTGTAGTAATATTAAACATGTTTCAATCTAGCCATTTTTATATCACAAACCTTGGAATTCACTTTCATACCATTTTGACATGCCATTTAGTTCCTAATGAGACAGGATAGGGTTTATCCATTAGGGGGTCCAGCCCTCTTTAGGGATAAATCTGTACATCATATCTGCATGGGTGATAAATAATGAAGCAGGAACTTGTAAGCTTCAGTCCATTCAGCTTACATCCAGTGTCATTCATACGACGTGCTCCCCTGATTCCAGCACATCAAACTACTTTATTCATAAAAGTTCATTTTGGTTTCACATCAGCTCACCATCTACCATCAGGAGGTAGAGTGGGTAGTGAGAGCCTACCACTCCCTGAATCTCCTTGGCTTTGGGCAAGATACTGAACCCCAAATTACCTCTACTGTGATCATCTGTATTACTATAAAAAAGAATTTAATAACACTTTAAAAAAGAATTTTATTAAGATTTTTGTGAATGATGGAAATAACTTTAAGTCTAAAGAGCATTTTAAGTGCTCAGAGTACCTACTGTGTAATGCTTGATTTAACTCAATTATATTATGGAGCCTAATGATTTGGTCACTGCATCCTCTGCCCCTTCTAAACCCTCCTGCCTCGTCTGTTTGTAATTTTGATGATGATGATGATGATGATGATGATGATGATGATGAGATAGCCTTTATTTTTCAGTTACAGTTGCCCACAACCGAGATGAGAGACCTTGCCAACCGTACATACAATACACAAACATCACATTGGGGAGACAGGTCAGGCTAGGTAGCGAGGAAAAAAAACATCAAAATGTGTAACACAAAAAGGATATTACAGGAATGCACAGATATCAACACACCATAGCACAATAAAACACAGACAAGCAACATGGGAGAGTGTTCCAGTGTGTACAGCTGATCTGGGACCGCTGCAATCTTCGATTGCGCCTCCAGTTGGTCCACATCGGATGGGAGGTAAGCGTGGGAGGAGGCGTTGGATCCGGGGTAGGGAGGGTGATAGTGAGGGAGTATCAGTGTGCGTGTTTCGTGCGTGTGCATGTGTGTGTATCCTATGTTCAGCTGAGAGAAAGTGTCACCACGCCCGGTTAAGCGTCAGTCAACAGTCTCCAGTGGACCCAGGTGGCCTTGAAGGAGGGACAAAGAGTTCTGTCAACAATCCTGTTATCATGGGAAGAATTTGTTGTTCCAGTCAGCTTCAACCTTGGCAGGCCTTCAGCTGGCAGCAAGGGGGCCGCATGAGTGAAGATCGTGAATGTTTGGGTTTAGTGCGAACAACTGCATCCAATTTTTACAGCTGGTCTAATGTCCATCACTGGACACCAGTTCTCTCAATTCCTGTTGTTCTTCTCCAAGAGGTTATCCATATTGCAGAGCCATGAGCTTCTCCAAGATCTTATCCATATTGCATTCAAAACACAGTCTGAGTACTCTCAGCCCTGCCAATCATCTATCATGTCGGCCAGCCTTATGGGATTTTGAACGGCTGTAGCCGCTTCCTGTTCTTCGATAAACCAGGTCCAAGCCAGTTCCAATCAGCCCGAACTCTGTTATCATGGTTCCAAATTGGTAGATGTTGTTCATTGTCCTCCATCGAGAGTGTCGCCAGACACATGACGCAACTGACCATCGAGTATCCGGCAGCAAACGTCTCCACAGGACAATCGGGCTCTCCCAAGCCTAGCAGGGTGTCAATTCCATTACGGGACCAGTTGATCAAATCCATAATTCTTTAGGTTTTAGAGAACAAGACTGGGAAACTCTTTGAGGGTTAGAGTTCGACGAGACTAGACAAACACATAGAAGCAGGAGCAGGGAAGATAAGGGAGGGAGAGGGGAAAGATGCGTCCGCCTCCTCCGAGAGCCAAAGAGGGTACTGCATCTAATACTAACTCTATATATTTAAGGAGGACCTTGCAGAAAATCCTAATGTAATGATCAGTAAACTGCACTTTACAAGTCCAGCTAGTGTTTATTTTTTACAAAGCACTATGAATGCAGTGACAGCAAAAACATTGTTATTATTGCAAAAACAACAATAACTAATTGTTGAAGAAGAAGAAAAGATAATTCACAATCAGCAGCAGGCGCAACAGTGCACACTGCACCTATAATGCAAGTATACCAAACTGAAACTAAAAAATTATGGAAAAAGTCCTGCTAGCTCATTGTCCTGAAATTATAAAAATTAATCTGTCCCCTGGGTCTTATATTTGACAACTCTTTATTAGCCATTAAGTCAACTCTTCCCTCTTGTGATTTTGAGCAGAGTGACTAATGACTAAGGTGATGTTAGCAGTTCTACCTTTTAAGCTACCTGCACACATGTTAGCATTCAGCACGCATGCTTCATGAGCTTTAGACAGATTTATCTATTCAGGTGTCATCTGCATTTACACTTGTTTTTCTTTCTCTCTGTGAACTCATGATGTTATATGTGACACTGTATGTCAAGGGATGTTGTGAAAAGATGAATTTGCACCATAGCCATGTTGATGCTTATAATGTACCTGTGGTGTTTCTATGAAAACCTTTAAAAGTTACCTATACGTTGTCAAGGGCTACACAAAACAGGGCAGAGGCATATTACCAGTGTACATGTTGTATAAGAGTCTCACAAATTACAGTGCTTTTAAATGTCTTATGTATTGTTCCTTACTCCCAGAAAATGGATATTCCTCCCTAACCATGGTTCTGCTGAAGGTTTCTTCCTGTTAAAAGACAGTTTTCCTTCCCACTGTCACCAAGTGCTTGCTCATTGAGGCTCATCTGATTGTTGTGTAGTGTATTTTTCTCTATTACTGCAGGGTCTTCAACTTACAATAAAATAAAATGCATTAAGCTGGCTATTGTTGTACTTTGGAGATAAATATTTATATAAAAATAAATTGAATTGAATTGTCACCATCAGCTTATATCTTCTTTTCACATGAAAAGTAGAAAGTTTATGATTGTAGACTTTAAGCTGTTCATTCAGTGTTCCACCCATGCTTTAATTCATTCTGTACAGGTCTTGTTTCAGCATCTCTTTCTTTCAGTTATTATATATCACTTCCTGTTTTATTTTGGTAGACATTTGTCACCTGTGTCTTGTTTTGCATTCTTTGCATTTTTCCTAAGTAGTTAGCTGACACTTCTGTTAACTATATTCATCCAAGCCTTGTACCCCAACTATGCTCACATCCCATAATTCCCTGGTGTGTATTTACGGCCTATTTCCTTTGTTCTTTTTACCCTCCTATTAACCTGCCCTCATTTGCTCCTTGTTCTGTGTTAAGCTTGGATTTTGCTGTTTATGTTTCCCTTTTTGGACTTTTGGATTACTGTATGATGACCTTCTGTATATAACCTATTTAAAGGTTACCTCTCATTTTAAACTGCTTATTTCTTAAAGCAGAAAGTTGACTTAATGGCTAGTGAGTGTATTTGAGCACTGATTATCATAGTTGTTGTCATGGTGGAGCAC
This sequence comes from Pundamilia nyererei, assembly GCF_000239375.1. Lineage (NCBI taxonomy): Eukaryota > Metazoa > Chordata > Actinopteri > Cichliformes > Cichlidae > Pundamilia > Pundamilia nyererei. Next base: position 444,055 of record NW_005187694.1, on the reverse strand, counting down.
AGGGGCCAAGCCAGAGTTGTAGAGGTCAGCCGAAGGAGGTAATTTTTCATTGTTTGCATCCTAGAAAGCTTTAATCAACACGGACAATAACTTACGCATTCACTCCCTCATGTTAGCTGCCCACATTCTCACTCACTGACTATCCTACTACAATGGCCCTCTAATCTTGCTCTGTAGAGCAATCATTTACAGGCCAATTCCACTGTGGTTGAGATGGGTGGAATAAAAAGAAAGAGGAATGTAGGGAGGGAAGCAGAGGAGGGGCCTGTAATGGATACTGTGGCCAGTAATTAGTGCCAGGTCCCGTGTTAAAGTGTCGTGACTTTGGGAGAGCCATTTAGCCTGCTAATGAGTCTCTAACAGTTTATTGATGCCACTTCTCCCTTCACTTTTCTGATGCTTGCTTCCCTTCAGCCCATTTTTTCCTCTGCCCTGTGGGACTCCCTGAGCAACCATTGTCGCTAATTAATTGAAATTAGGACAGATCAAATGCATTCCAACTTTTCTCATATGAGCCAAAGTACCTGAGGGAATGAAATTCCAATTTAGAAACTTGGGGATTTCTGGTCCACCCCTTGAACGATGTTAAACGAGGACTCTTAATACAGTCGCAAGGCACTAATGTATCTGAGTAATAGACGCTAATCTAGGGGTCATTGTGGCCCTATTGTCCAATGTGATTCATTGTGATTCAGAGGCATTTAAATCCATGTGTTACCATAGTTCTAGGCTTGATTGGTTTCTCTCAGGACACTTTTTTTCCCAGACAGTGTCCATTCAAATTGCATCCTGTGTAACAAAGCAATACATTAGCATTTGACTTTTGATTACAGAACTTGTATATCCTTTTCCTCAGATGTCTGACCCATATGTGCACTGCCCCAACTCTATGCATCGTACAATGTTTGCCTGTCCGAAGCTAATTAACTAAAAGTACTCTATATTTTGACAGCTGGGATAGGCTCCGCGACCCTGAAAAGGATAAGCGGAAGCAAATGGATGGATGGATGGATGGATACTCTATATTTTGTTTTGTCTTGAGCAACCCTTAAGTTCTTTATACTTTGCTTCCAAGGAGCCAGAGGTTCTTGTCATTTTTTAAATGGTCTTAAGCAAAATGATCTAGACGTCTTCCTTAACAATTCCATATTTGAAATTTTTTGGTTCAAATAAATGTAAGTGGTCATAGAACAAAGAAGGTCAGTAGAGAGGTACATCAGGGAGTGTCTACAGCCACCTGTAAAAGCAGTGTAGGCTTTGTCTGGGCCACTTCAGCCAGTGGTGCTGAGGTTCTTGTCAGATTTGATGCAGTTGTGAATGCAGAAAAGTACAGCCAGATTTGACCCTCCATGCAGTACCATCTGGAATGTGTCTGATTGGCAAAGACTCCATTTTTCATTCCAAAGACACCTCTAATGCAGGAAAAGCGTCCCTTTGTAGAAAAACACAATGGGACACTATTGAACCTTAGCATAGAGAGCTGTTCTTGAGGACTATTTGAAGAAATTACAAGAAAACTTCACCAAAAGATTTCAGACTATGTTGAAGAATAAAGGTGGTCGTTGCAAATATTGCTATTCAAGCTATTTAGAATTTTTTTTAACTGTGTTTTTGCTTTAGTGTTTCCTGTTTTCACTGTCCTAATTGTATTGATGCATTGTATAGCAGATGGCTGTCCCTCCATGAGCCCAGTTCTGCCGGAGGTTTCCTCTTGTTAAAAGGGAGTTTTTCCTTCCCGCTATCGCCAAGTGCTTGCTCAGATGGGGTAGGGTGATCGTTTGAGTTTTCTCTGTATTATTGTACATATCTTCCTGACAATATAAAGCACCTTAAGGAGAGATATATAAGTAAATAAATGAAATTGAAATGAACAGAATTAATATTAGGTCACAGAGGTACTATCAAGGGCGTAGATTTGGCATGGACGGAAGGGACATGTCCCCACCAATATCCAGCGATTATTGAATTGTCCCCACCAATAATTTGATCTCTTCGAGTAAAGAAAAACAAACCCGATAGAAAGAAAAAAAAAACGATCTGTCAATGTCTCATTCACCCAGCGGAGCAGAAAGAGTTAAATTATATTCTCTCCTACATCATGTGACTAATATGGCCAATGTGATTAGCTGTGCCTTTCAGGGAGCTCTGTTTAGTTTTAGCAGCGGCAAGCCTGCGCTGCAAGGACCTGCAAGGAGGAGAGGAGGACGGCAGCAAAAAGGAAGAACCTGGCTATAAAACAGTATTTTTCAAAGAAACCTGTAAGATTCTTTACAAATCCTACCATGTGGATTCATGGATTTTTTTTTCACATTCTGTCTCTCACAGTTGAAGTGTACCTCTGGTGCAAATTACTGACCTCTGTCATCATTTTAAGTGGGGGAACTTGCACAATCGGTGGCTGACTAAATACTTTTTTGCCCCACTGTATGTCCTATTTGTCAGGTGTCAGAAGAACCAACACAGAGAGTAATGGTGACACAAGATCACAGGTGAAATTGGATGATGACTTGTTGGTTCATGACTGTATTTGAAGCACATGTGTGACTGCATGTATTTGTCTTGCTGTCATTCATCAGGTGACAGAGGTGAAGAGGCGAGGTCACAGGTGACTGACTGATGTTTTGGTGCTATAGATTAACTAGTATTTATTATCACGACAGTTGTTAGGCTGCTGATGTAAATTGATTCTTTAGTGTACATTTGACAAAGAATCTGAATTGACATTTCTCACTTTTTATATGGCACAAATCAATGTGTTATTTTATCAGGTGGCAATATGTCCTAGTGCAGTCAGAGGGGAGGAGCCTGGGCCAAAGGTGAGGCACATCAAGCACAGAATAATAATTTTAATCTCAGGATAAAACGCAGGTACTGAGGATGAAAGAAGCTTCAGTGCTCTCAGAAGACTAAAAACATGGCTAAGGTCAACAATGACTCAAATGAGATTAAACAATGCTGCTGTATGTCCACCAGGACAGACTGGACAGTATAGATGTAAAACCAATATGCCAGCAGTTTATCTCAGTTAATGAGAGGAGAAGGCATGTGTTTGGCTGCTTCACATAGTGGACGTTGAGTTGTTGTGTGGGACACCAGTAGTCCATGTTGCTGTAACCGTAGTTCATGTTTAGAATAAAACATCCCAGCTCACTGATCTGATCGGGGCAATAGTGCCTAAAATGTTGCATAATTTTGCTGAGAGATCTTTTACTTTGTGGTCATCTTAGACGAGTAGTTTTATGGACAAAACCCACCAGGTCACTCAGTGTTGCCTTAGTGCTAATGTATCAGAGATGTTGGTGTAACTGAAGTAATGTTGTTAAGTCCTTAAAGTCATATTCTTTTATTGTCACACTCTATTTTTATTTTTGTATGATACCTGAGTTATATGGAATATGGCTGAAGTAAACTAAAGTCTAAAATACTTAGTCATTCATTTGTTTAATAGTAATTTAACATTATATAATTCACATATAAAACTATGAATTGTAATTTTAAATGGTTTAAAAGCATGTAGAATAGCATATGTAGGCAAGTATATTTCTCCTTTATTTATCAAGAAGCAACGACAAAAAGGGAAAAAAAGAAACAGGGCAGGGTTCGGTGGTTGAACCATCCGTCCCCACCAATGCCAAAACCAAATCTACGCTCTTGGGTACTTTATAAGCTACATTACATAGAAGGGAAAGCTTTGTCATATAAAGCTCTGGGAAGGGTGAAGGGAGGAGTTTGATTTTTCATGTTTCCAGTAGGAAAAAAAATGACAGAGTTTCCAGTAACAGCACGGTTGTTTATGAAGTGCATGTTAACAGTGCAGGCAGCATAATGAAAAGCCAATTATATTACGACAGCTGTGAGACATAAATTCATTTTACTGACCTATTTTAACACCAGAAATACCATTAAGCTCTCATTAAAGACCACAACATTACAAAAGTATAAAAGCAATGTGATTTCTTTTTAGATTGATGTACTCACTTGAGTCATATTTAATGAATATATATATTAAATAAAAAATAAATAACTGTGTGTCGTACTTGTTGCTCTATGTTATTCATTGTATGAAAAAGAACCGTGAGCCCATATTTTTTCCTAAGTAGAGCCTCCAGTTAAGTCTTTATATATTTTTGAAATTTCCAGGAAAACTGTTATATAATTTATGCATTGGGACATTACTGTATATGTAAAATATCCTGTAAGAGTTTTGGAAATGTATCTCTTTGTTCCAAACAGGATTTTGCAAAGTGGTGTGTAAAACATGAACTTTCAGCAGGCCAAACCAAATGAATCCAAGCAAAGATCACTGAATCTGATTAAACATCAGAGGGGAAAAGCACTTCAGAGCCTGGAAATCATCACATGTGAGTAAGCAAGTGGCAAATAAAAAAATAAAATAAAGATGGTGCTTTAGAAGAACCGCCCAGGCAAAACCTTGTGTTGTTGCTTCTCCTGGAGATTTGAGATTCACTGGTCATAATGATGAATGCACAGCCTGAATCTTAAAAGCTGTTGTCACATGAATCTGCTGAAGGAGGTACGTAGGATGTCGACATTTTTAATATATTTTAATTTTTATATTTTTGTCGATGTTGTTTCTTTGTAACATATAAAAGTTTTTTAGATGTTACATTCAGTGTTTTTTCTTTAAACTTTTATTAGTTGTTGTTGTCGTTCACTATGTTTGTGTAATTTTTTAATGCACGTTTTAGAGCACGTTAACTGCCAGTGTGGATACAAATTGTCTTATTAATGAAATAGTGTGTTTACAGATTCTAGATTTATTTTTTCTCTCTGCTTCTGTTCAGGCAGAACGTGGCCTTGGTCAGCCATACAGGGAAAATTAAAAGAGTCAGTGCTGCACAGAGTGAACAGCTCCGCTGGGGTTGAAAGAAAGCGGCTGTATGTCTTCTTTAAAAGTCAATCTCTCCCTCTTGTGTACTGATTAAGGGACCTTATTGGCATGTACATCTGTATTAACATGGCCATTGGTGACCCTGCCTGTGTGTGTGTGTGTGTGTGTGTGTGTGTGTGTGTGTGTGTGTGTGTGTGTGTGTGTGTGTGTGTGTGTGTGTGTCTGGCCAGGCGAGGCGCGAAGAACCCCGCCAGATTGATTCACAAAGGGAAAGGACTGCTTCACGCTTGTCACAGGGACTCAGCAGTGGGGGGCTAAAACAAAACCCTCAGGGTGGGTGGGTGGAACTCAACACCTACCCAAGAGAGCACTGGCACCCAGCAGGAGAAAAGGGTTCACTCCCTTGTCCAGCTGACTGCCTCTTCCTCCCCCATCTCATACACACACAATGCACAAACACACCGCGGGGACTAGGACTGAGACGTCCACAATAAGCACACATAGCCCCCCACCCCGGCCCACCCTCCCCAACTCTCACTGGCCTCACAGCCAGCCTGGACCCATTCAAACCCTCTGCTACTCACCACATCACCATCCTAACAGGGATTAGGCTTAATGAACTGGAAGGAGTTAACAATAAATGAATCAGGGCCTATAAGCAGCCTTCTAATTCCATTTTGTGTTCTGCCGCTTTCTTTCCTCCCTTTTCTGTTTGAACACAAGGTGTAATCCACTTGACTATCAAAGGTGTGGAGCGAGCATGAATTGAAACTAGCCCTGCCACATGCACATGGACACACAGCATGCAGCTTGCTAATACCATCTGCTCCCATCAATATTCTGAACAGTGCACTTTGAAGAAAAAAAATAAAATTTCAGATGTATTTTTATATTCTTTTCTAATTAACCCATTTCATAACCCATTTAAAGAAGCTGCTGAAGAATGGAATAGCTAATTAAATGCATTATTATTGAATGCAGCGTACTGTACAGTTAGTGTTGGTATAGCCTTCGGGGGAATGTAATATGTTTGTTGTTCCTGTTTGGAACAGCACATTCGGGCACATTTTTTAATTCCCTCTGTAATTATGCCTTTCTGCAGCTTTGTGAAGAAATGTTCTGACATCACAGTATGGAATCAACTTATAATTGTGATGATTTACAACTCAATTAGGCCAGTCACAAGATGCAGAAGAAAAGATGAACAAAAAAACAGAAACAGGATTTTTGCTATCTCGTCTGAGAGATTCTGTCTGTGGGTGGCTTTAACTTGTTTTGCTGACGGGTTTGTTTGTGTGTGTGTGTGTGTGTGTGTGTGTGTGTGTGTGTGTGTGTGTGTGTGTGTGTGTGTGTCAGCTGCATGTTCATCCGTGCAGGGAGCTTCTTGCTTGCATCAGTGTGTCATTTAGTGTTTGTATTGACTTTAGTCTCTGAGGAAAAAACTACACATTCCTCTTCCCTGCCCATGTTTTTTAATTGGAATGGCACACAAACACACATACACAAACACACACATACACACACACACAAGCTGTATTTTTTATATTACATTTTACTGTCAGTTGGCAGCCTTTTAAATTGTTTGATTATATTATAAAAGTCAAATATTTTTCTTTAAAGAGTAGCGTACGATCATAGAAGGAGGGGGAAATGTAACAAAATAAAATATGTGCATCTCTGAATTCCGATATGAAATATCAATGTGATGTATAACAAATAAAAGATATTTGAAAATCAACAAAGGAAAACCAAAAGTTTTAACAAAGATAATTTCGCAAATTTGCCAGGATTTTCTAAATCCATTTCTTTGGACACTATAAAGGAACAAAGGAAATGGTTGTAAAATTATTGAAGATGGAGCTGAAAACATTACAAACTGTGAAAGCAAAATTCAAATGGAACACTAAACACACTGATCAGCAATAACCGCACAGTACGACGACATATAATTATAGCAAATGACATTTAATTGCCAAACAATAACAGAATAATCAAAAAACACAAGACATTACAAAATAATGCACTCCACCATGCACTGTGCTCAAAATAAATACGCAATCAATATATGAGTTATTAAAAATGTTGAAATAAGTAGGTAAAATAAATAGATATAAGCAAATTGTACTGTTATCGTGTCACGTAAGCTGGTAAAGCACATTATTATTACATAGGTTTGAAAAAAGTGGTAAAGGGGACTTTTTTGAATATCACATGGTCTGAATCATATGTTCTTATTGATGGTGGCAAAGTGGAGGAGACTAAATATAGAAATGACTGGAAGTTCCAAGCAAAAGCATTTGAATATTCTACTGAAAGCTTTCACTTGAGGCAACTGTTGTGATTATGTGTTATATTTAAATCAAAAAGAATTGAATTGAACTTAATATCATTGTGTCATTTATCAGATTTTCATGGGAGTGATATTTAGACAGTTTTGCATCTGAACTATTTGCAGGTAGTTTTTCACATCTTTGATTTTGTATAAAATTGTTAGTTGGCAGAGGGTGTGTTTGATATGTGCCCTTCAAGTTCACCAGTTTTTCATTGATTTAGCTCAGTCAGGTTTCTAACCATGTATTAAAAATGGTCATTCTGTTCTTTACCTTACTGATAAAATGGTTGGTCCAATGTTAAATGTGGCCACTGATGCCAATGGGAGTGCAGAATAGGAGAAATACCACATATAAATGAAATTCTTGAAATACCCAATATTATTTTAACTTTGGTGTTAAAGTTCATGCATTCATTCTCAAAATATTATTAGTCCTTTTTTACACATATTACTTAAAGTCTTTACTAAACAGAACTTACACTAATGGCCCTTTTCATCTTGAAGACCAATTAACAGTTTACAGAATTTACTATGAATTATCTATTGGATTTTAATTTAGCGCAGTGCCATCTCAAAGGATAGTTGATACGATCCCACTGAAAATTCAATAAATAGACTAATATTTGTGAAAATGTAATTTAAAAAATGTTGGAGGATAAGTACCTGTGATATAGACAATTTTAATTTCATTCTCTAGGATCTCTGTACGAATATATCTATGTCTAAGATTTCTGTCTTTACTCCAGTGGAACTGAGGTGAATAGATATGAAATGCATAATCTGGGGGGATTTCCAGTGTTTCACAACACAGTATCTAGACTGTGTGACACACATGTACACACACACACACACACACACACACACACACACACACACACACACACACACACATCAAATATAAGCAAAATAAAATTAAGGCTGTAGACTTCAGTTGAAACCTTCTAGTTTCAGGACGGAGTTTAAGTGTTTGCAAACCCTTCTAAATCACTGTTTTTGGACTGACAGCACGGACACTCCTAGAATCTGATGAAGCCTGTCATTTTGTCTGAGTCCTGATGAGGACTCATCTGCAGAAACACATCATTAGAATATGAAAGACGAAATAAGGGGTCAAAAGTTTCTTAGATGGCTTTCATACAAAGTTTTCTTGATTGGGACATTCTGTGGCTGTCATTTCCTCCCCTGGCTCCACCATCCCTGTCGCATGTCGTGATTGTTTGGCGGTGTCCGAGGCAATCCCGGTACCCGTTCTGCCACCATCTCCACAGATGGGAAGCAACCAAATTAATCCTGAACTGTCAGAGTTGAAATGGTGCAGGTGTGTGAAGGTGACGGGATGGGGGAGGGTTTTGAATTTACATTTATATATGAATGTAGATGCCTGCAGTGGCGCTCCCATCAACATGTGAAGACATTGACATGCTAATCACAGGGCTAGGGGATGCCACCTGTCCAGTGAGGGTGACGGGAGATGGCCAGAATAGACACACAACCAAACACACACACACACACACTCAATCAGGTTAACATGTATATCCTGCTCCTACAGATAGCTACCTGCACTAGCCATCACTCCACTGACAACACACAATATTATGCAAATATGCTTCCGTATGACAGTGGTGTTGCTGCTGGTGTGTCTCAAATGGCCTTTCCAAGTGCTGATCAGCTTACTTACATTCCCCATGCATCTCTGTCTGCAGCCTGTCTCAGCCTCTTTACCAACATCTGGTTCCTGAAGTACAAATTTGTCTCTCCCGTTCTGTTTCACTGTCTAAACTTCTGTCTTTATTTTTGCCCCTCTGCTCACATGTTTCTCTTTATTACTGTGTCTTGGGGGAAAAAATGTCAATTTTTGATCAGTCTCTCATTTTTGACACATTATAGTTAGAACCAACTTGACACAGGACACCTTCATGTTTTTGCTCCCTTATCTCTTATTTGCTCGGTGGTGTAACCTTTGACACATTTGTGTGTGTCTCTTTGTCGTGCCTTTCACTACAGCTTAGCCTCACCAAGCTGCTGAAGCTAACACGTGGCTGGCAGTAAATCCAAACCATCATCAAGAATGATAAGACTTGACCCCAGTCTGACCTTTAAACTCCTGAACTCTCAGATGATCTTAAAATGCACAGAGCTAGTCAAAACAATCATAGCCAGAGAAACTCCTGGTAGACTAAAGAAAGTGAGCGGAGAGAGAATTTTGATAAATCAAAAATATTTGTTTCTGAGCGAATTTCTATTAATATGCTCTTCTCAAAAAAATCAACAAATTCTGAATTCTTCATAAAAAAAATTCTTGAAAAATATTCTCCTGTTTAACTTGAATGTGAATTACCTGTTATGAATTTTGATCTCTCAGGGCTCTAGACTAACTTTTTGCTACAGTTGCACTAGTGTGCCTAAATTTTTTTTCTTAGGCGCAGCCAAATTTTTCAACCACATCGCTTAACACCGCAGTTTTACATGTGCACTTTTTTGGGCGGAAAATTGCTGTCCATACAGACAATATGGATTTGTAAATGATTAACTAACAATCTTGTGCTTGTGCTTAAAGTGCTTTGGCACTCTTTGGCAATATTGTAGACAATGTTAAACTTAATCATCATCTCGGCCTCCTCTGACGACCTGTTTGCTGCTGCCTGCCGCTGAAAGGCAGTGGGGAGAGGGGACACTTGGGCAGTGCATTTATGACGACATATAATGTGTTTTCTGGATACACTGTGCTTTTTCAGCGTTTAGAGATTGATGGCTCTGTGTCAGAGCTGGCTATGAATTTCAGACGGATCAGGCCTTAAGTTAACAAAAAAGTTATCAATCGTTCTTTTAATTTTTTCTTATTACCCACAGCTACATCCACTTCTGTCAGGCCTAGGCTGCTGACTAGGGCTGGGCATCATCACTGATTTCTATAATCCATTCGATTCTGATTCACAAAGTCCCAATTCGATTCAATTTTGCCTCAGACAGTCAGAAATATTATAATTCTGATCATTTATCAGTACTGACACTTGTGAGACTTCATCAGAATTGTGAACATCACAGCAGATGCCTTTGTGTGAAAGTAACTGAGGATAAAACTCAGAAAAAACATGAAGGAGATTCTCCTGGTCTGGCTTTTTATAGCAGATAACCTTAAAAATATTCTGCAATATTCTGCAATTTTGCATAGTTTTAAAAAGTTTAAATGTCTTCAGTATTGAACAGCAGAAATTAGACTTTCTTATCTGAGGTCATTAAGTAAAAAAAAAGAAAAGAAAAAAAAAGACAGCAGCCGACAGTGCTGTAAACAACGGTAGACTGGTGGGTAATAAGCGAATGAATAATACAGAAAACAGATTTGAGATGGGAAACTGTTCTTGAAGTACAGAGAGAGCGAGAGAGAGAGCTGTGCATGAAGTGTGAGTTTTATCGTGGTGGAGGCAAAACAGCAAGAGTCAGAGGGAATTCATGACGATGTTTATCAAATGTGAAGCGTAGTTTACTGCTGGTTCAGTGAATTTTGGTTGGAGAGAGACAAAACCTGCAGCTCAGAATCAAGCGCAAAAAAGACGTAAACACAGCGCGGACCGGACGCATCAGAATCAGTGAGCTGTCGGCTTTCAGCCCCGACGGCGTGTCCGTCTACGGGCCGTCGGGTGAGAAAGCCGAGAAAGAGAAAGCTGTTTCTGATGCGTCGGGTCCGCTCTGCGTTTACGTCTTTGTGTGGAGTCCGTGTGCCTGCTCTCATCTACTGTTTGGTGGTTGTTGAAAAGGTTTTGTGACCTGAGATTCTGGGGTTTCTGGCAAAATACATTTATATTTAAAAGTCAATTCAGGATTTAACTAATCGATATCGCTTTATTCAAGCTACTCACCTCTCTCTCTCCCTCCGCCCTGCACTTTCAAACGTACACGCGGACTACATGAATATCTAGACCACGGCCAATCAGAGAGCTCCCGCCCCTGACTATCCCTGATTGGTTTGGACCACGATAGGAGCACAATGTGTGTCTGCTGTTGACCACACGAAGACTTTCAGAGTATTTTTTTTTCTTTTTTTTGTTACTCGAACAGTTGGTCGCACCGGTGTGACCTAAGATTTTTTTTTAGTCGCACCATTGAAAAATTTGGTCGCATTTGCGACCAATTTGGTCGCACTCTAGAGCCCTTCTCTCAGAATGACTAAGTTTATACCACTGAAATGATCTACCAAGGTTTTGTGTGGAGCTGATATTTTTTTCAAGTTACAGAAACAGAAACTGTTTGACATCAACTTAACTAACATTATTTCACTGTCTCACTGTCTCTGGGGGTGCTCCACTGCACATGCATTTAAGACACATGTGGGACGACTTGCACTCAGAAAAGTGAGTGAAAAAAGCTCCAGTCAGTTCACTACTTTTATCTACTATTAAATGCAAAGCAAGGAAACAAGAATTGGTTAGAATTAGTGGGTGTTAAAGACACTTTTTGACTGTCAAGAAGATTATGTAAAAAAAAAAAAAAAAACAGGGCAGATTTTATGAAGGTTAGCTGGAAAATTGGAACATTATGAAGATGTTGGTTCTGATTTAATTATTTGGATAGATTTGTGACACCCTCAGAATAAAAGTAATGTTTCCAGTGTTCTGTTTCTTCTTCATCTAATTTCTGTAAAATATTTTGATCTACAGGTTCTCTATTCCAGGAAAGGCATTTTGACATTTTTCTGAATTTTACAAGAAAAGAACAAAAGTCATGTTTTATCCAATTCCTCTGTAAAGAAACTGAGAAGTAGGTGTTAAAGAGATACTATTTGACTGTCAAGAAAATTATGTAAAAAAAAACGAAACAAAAAAAAACAGAGAAGATTTTAATGAAAGTTTGTGTCATGGTCCGTGGTCCTGTGTCTGTGGAATGCGTGATGCTCGGGTAGCCACACCCCCGGGCTGGGCCATCACCAGCACACCTGCTCTCCATCGCGGTGATTACACGGAGATCCACTTAATCCGGCGCTGACGGATGCTCCACGCCAGTCCGTTAGTCATCCCCACAGTGGTAACCAGACTTCCACAAAAAGTGTGCATTCTCTTCTGCTTGGAACTTTGTTTAACCTGCCTACTTCTGTCCAGGTTTCTACTCGGCGTCTGCTACCTGCCTGTCCTCCAGCTCAACTGGATCTCGCGGTGCTGACCTGGCCCACTCGCCATTCCCACGGACTTCCTGCCCCCACGGACTGCCACACTTCCCTCCCGAGCTCCCACGGTCCCGTTCTATCGTAAGCCCCTACTCTAACTCAGTCCTGATATGTTTTCCCCGCTTCCTGGCTCCCTAGTAATCATCTCCCCTTTCTATTGCAGCCCCCCGCCGTCCCGATCCCGGCTTCCTCGTGTCATTGTTCCCCGGGTTTTTAGTTTCTGTTTTGCTCTCTAATTTCCCCGGGTCGCCTTTCATTGTTTCAATAAAGTGTCTTTCTGTTAGCTCGGAGTCTGCGCCTGGATCCTTTCGTGCCCGCGCACCACGGCCCATGACAGTTTGTTGGAAAGTTGGAGCACTCTGGCTACTCTGCTTCTTGCTTCTTCTTCTAGCTCTAATTTCAGAGCCTCCTCATACGATGCCCTAGTTTTTTGTGTTTTTATAAAAATTCCTAGCAGGAGACATGACAAATGTATTATGTACAGAAAAGGAAAGCTCGTGGAATTAGTATGATTTTGTTCTTTTTGTCCCCCTTCTGTAACATCATCTGTGAATTGGAGCATATCTCCCTTAACTTCGGCACCATGGCCCACAGTTGAACCTAACACTGCTCAGACAAGGTGATAGGCTGCAGTGATTACATCTATCCCTAGAGCAGTGCCAGGAAAATGGCCCTTTTCCTCATTTCTATTATCACATTTGACCCTCCTCATCCTCCCTGGCCTGACGAAAAAAGCGTTTAAGGCACACTTATTAAACATAATCTAGTGAAGTTATTAAAACAAGCCAGCTTACTGAGAGACCTGCCGAAATTCAATTACCTGTGTAGCTGGAGGGAGAAGCGGCCAAAGAGGGTGACGAGTCTTCTGCTTTTATAGAGCAGGAGGAATGGTGTAGTTAGCGTGGCTTCAATTAACACAATGAGGCTGCGGCAGTAATGAGCTCGTGCACGATTGGACGAGAGGAGAGTCTGAGGTTAGCGGCTGTCTGCTGCAGGCGCTGAGGGCAGTGTTAGGGCCACAGTGAGCTCATACTTTCTTGTCACTCACTCGCAAGTTCCTGGATTGTAGCTTTTCCATTAGAGCTTGTGTCAAATATATGACACTGTCATTACAGTGCACAAAAAAGCAATTTTTTTTTCATTTTTAAGAAGTTCCTTGTTATAAATTACTGTCATTTGCTTATTTGACACTGTATTATCTACTATCTCACCTTACACTATTTTTAGTTTCCATTCTATCATCATTGATGATCTTGGCGTCATCTTATCTCATTTGTTTTTTAGCCTCCATGAACCCTTTCTTTGTGCTGATAGATATAGCTTTGTGTGTCAGTCTTTCAGTATGCTGTTAACATACCTTCAGTGACTGAAAGTGAATCCTCTAGAGTCATGTGATTGTACACTGAAATGGTGAAATTCCATCAAAGCAGAACCACTGTTTGATTTCTTGAGGATGTTATTTCAGTGGTTATTTCAGGGGCTCAGGGGTCCAACTCATTATGGGAAAAAAGTCTTAAAGTAAGAGCTGTATCACAAACAACATTCCTGAACCGATAACTTCTGCAGACAAATAAAAGGTCCTTGATGTTGTTGTGTGTGTTGTTGGCAGCTATGAAAAAAAGCAGTGCAAAAAGAAAAACAAACAAGTTAGTTGATCCTGGTATCCTTGTGTGCGTGTTTCTGTGTGAAATTCAAGTGTTGTGTAGAACTCCATGTACACTGCATGTGAGAGAATCCTGGATGTTTGAGTAAATATTTCAATTCCATTTTAAGTTTAATGAAGAACAGAACAGGTTATAGTAAACGTGGTGGCCTTAATTAAGCCATCCTGTTCAGAGCATACCCTTGATATTGTCTAGCTTTTTTCTTTAGAACAACACATGCTTATCCCAGAATTGTTTTAAACAATGTTCCCATTGTCTTACAGATGATCTCTTTGGCACTGGTACCTCGGTGCACAATTGGTGTCAAAATTGGACCCCAATAAATGACAACCAACCTTTAGAAGACCAATGCTGTAAAACTAAAGACGTAATGCCTGTTGAAATGAGACACAGAGGGGTTATATCTTTCTCACTGTTGTTCAATGCCCTGTTTTTCTTTTCCTTTTGTTTTCTTGAAAACTGAACGTGAGCATATCTGCATAGGTTGCATGCCCCAAATCCTTCACTTTGCATAGCCAAATATCTAAACAAAATCTAGACATAAACATGGTAGCTTGAAATCTGCAATCTTGAATTTATGCTCACTAATTGTTCTAATTGTTAGGGAGGCACCAGAACCATTCCATCAAATCTGAATAACTGCTTAAGTAAAAAACAAACTGACGATACTAAAGTGGTCAAAAATAAGATGGTAGGAATGTTTTCCTTCTTTTCACAAGATCTTGTGACACTGTAGACAATTAAAGACATATATTGTATTTTAATTTAGGAAATATTCATTATGAATTAAAATTTTACATCAAAAATATTTTACATCAGCTCGTAGTGAAACTTGTGTTCCCTATAAAGGCTGACCTCTGTTATCATGATAGTCTGTAATCAGAGTATAAGTGCATTTCACCCTTAAGTGTGACTTCAAAGTTCAGGTCTGTTTTATTGAGCCCCAGTAGTAGTGATGTTAAGGTGAGGAATAGCAGTTTCTGCGAATGTGACTGTGTTTTAATTATGATTTTGCCTCTGACATATAAATAGGTGAGGCACTAACTAAATGTCTATTGTAAGTATTGCATTCTTTTTGGTATAGTAATACTATCTTTGCTAAGGTTAATAGCCGAGATAGAATAGAATAGAATAGAATAGAATAGAATAGAATAGAATAGAATAGAATAGAATAGCCCTTTATTGTCATGGTACATGTATCTAAAAAATATATACAAACATAAAAGCTATTAAAAAAGAGGAGGATAATTTGCAAACAACTACTGACCAATAACCTTCATCAGCATAACATGGAAGCTCCTGCCAGGCATTATAGCGGCTAAGATGAACAGGCACATGGCACATGAGCCATGTGTTGAGTCAGGGCTCAAAGAATTGGTAGGAACACAACAGGGGTAAAACACCAGCCACAGGTAGACAGGGATGTCACTTGAGACTGTCAGACCAGACTGACACACCTATGATTAGTTCATTACCAGGCCTCTGGAGAACTTCAAGACATGTTGAGGAGGTCGTTTAGCCATTTAAATCCGCTGTGTTGGATCAAAGGCACATCTAAAACCTGCAGGACACTGGCATTCGAGGCCTGGAGTTCGACACCTGTAGTATACAGGAACATGTGTGCCGAGTATGGAGTGGAAGTCCTGAGGTCAAAACGGGATACACCCTGCAGGGTGGCTGAGAAAGACCAAGCCAAGATCCTATGGGACTTGGTGGACAAGCAGAAGAGTGTAGCTAGATGTAGCTATACAAAGTAACAGCAACATTGGGAAGAAGGAAGAAGGAACTCGAGAAGCTTGGAAATACCAAATGCTAAGTACAGAGCTCGAGAAGGTGAGGCGGGTGAAGGCAGCAATGGTCCCCATGGTAAACAGAGAACTTTGGGCAGTGACCCCCAAACTGAACAGCTGCAGCAGATCCATGAATAACATCCAAGGTCTCTGTCTAAAAGACCACAGTCCTAGGAAAAGCAAAGCTACTTTGCAGGACCTCTGGTAGAGATCCTGAGCTTGAAAATCCTACCTCCTTACTGAAAATGTGAGGGTCCTGCTTCTCGTATAAGTGTCCAACTCTGAAGCCAGGTTTACTTGAAAACATGAGAAAAAATTAACGTAATCTATCAACACTGAAAAGGTTGTAATGGAAGTTACTAGTCATTGTCGGAAACTGTCACTTTTAATCATAAGCACATGCCCACCTGTCACTAAATTGCAAATGTGCCCCTTTTAATTTCTGTTCATATAATTTATGGTCTTCAGTGTGCATTCTCACTGAAAAAGATGCAAACTTATCACCAGTATATGTCACACTCTAACAAATCCAACTCCAGCAAAACCTCCTCTCCCTTGTCTAAACACAATATTAAAAACCTGAAGGGAATGTTGCACATTCTACGCCCTCTTTTTTCTACAGTAAGGGACATTTCAGTGCATAATGGAAAAACCTGTTGCAATTTTCCACATCTGTGTGGCAGCTCGGTTTATCCACTCATTGGCACTAGCCAATTTGTCCACATCCATGCATACACATCTGTATCGACATGTGCCACTGTGTGAGTATATCTGTTTACCTTTTTTTGTACTAGCACCTTCTGCAGCACACGAGGGATTGTTGGGTTATCAGTGTAATTGGATCACCTCCCTGTCATCTTGTCCTGGTGTTTGTTGATAGACCCTGTTTTAATTTGGCCTTTGTCTCTAATCTGCGGTAGCTGGCCCTCATCTCAGTAATCCCTCAGATAAGTGGCAGACAGACTGGGTATCCAAGGAGCAGCAGCCATGTGCCCTGGTCCTGTTCTGTAAGCCTCTGTAAATATGATGGCGAAGGCTATTTAATGGGGGAAAGGAGAGCGAGATGAAAGGCAGAAATGGATAAGAGAATGTGTGTTATGAACCTGGGCTTCAGTTGGAAAGCCTGGGAACTTGACTCTACAGTCACACCAGGGTCAATAGAAGGTGTCAGCAAAGGTCAGTGAGGTTTCTGGTATTTTGTAGATATTCCTCTGGATGTCTCTCATAGTGGGGATTATTGCTGAGAGTCACTATCACAAAGGTTACAGTCGTTGACAAAGACATTTCAGCCTAATAGCCTTCACATCATCTGATATTTCAAAAAGTGAGAATAAGACTGTAATCATAATTTAAACTCACGTGCAAATATTGCAAAAGGATTGCAAATATTCTTGTAAAACAATGAGCACTGCAAAAATAAGTTCTTACATTTTACATATTGTCATTATCTTTTGTAATAAATCATTGTCAATGTATATCTGTCTGACATGTTTGGGCAATATATATATAT
>NW_005187694.1:409603-426729 GCF_000239375.1 Pundamilia nyererei | reverse complement strand
TACACACACTCTTTTACTCTTTACCCAAACTAAATTAAAAACAGAGAAAAGAAAAAAAACATTTCTGAAAAACATATTTAAACATTATGCTCTATGAATTTAATCTACTCACATATTTTGTTGTATTAGTATTTTACACTGATCTTCATACACTCGATCTCCATGCTTAATCCAGTGGCCCAGTGCGTTTCCCATGTTGTCATAACCACTGATGAGAGAGAAGCAGCACTTTTTCTTCCGGAGCTGCTCAGTTGCTCTTTTGCATAGCTGAAGTCATGGGATTCTGGGTGACCGCTTCGGCATCTGATGCTTACCAGGGTGTTTGCACGCAGGAAGGATATGGAAAGGCTAGAGCAGTGAGGTGACAATTTAGTCCTGAAACCCCAGCAACTGTCTGATCCTCCCCTCTGACAGAGAGAGAGAGAAAGGGAGAGAAGAATCCATAGTCCCAATCTCGTTTGGAGATGAGCCTTATTAAATTAGGACAGAATGAGAACATGGGGCAAGATTTCAAATTCTTCATAAATGCCTGAAGATCCATTACTTAGTCTTGGCAGGACTTAAGCTCTTTTAAGCCGACAGTAAAACCAATGAGTACACTGAGGAATGGCAGCCATCAAGAGAGGACTTCTTGTAACCACTAGGGAGTTCAGGTTCATCCCTCAGGCATGCAGATATGTCCAGCTGTCTGAAGGAAGGAGGTCAACAACTGCATTGTTTTAACATTTCATTGGTGATTCCATCATTAAGCGATTCATTTTTTACCCCTTTCTGCCCTTCACATGTAACTCAAGTATGACTGGTTATTTTTATTTGTTTTACTTGAATCTAAAAGATAAAATATCTGATTTTTATCCACACTGTTTTGTCTCCTAACTTTTATCTCCTAAATTTTAGCTAAGGAAGCATGACTCTGACTTAAGGACCACCTAGTATTTCCAAAAAGACCAGGATATCAAATATGTATTTTAGTAATTTGCTGGTTCAGTCATTATTGGAATTATTTTCAAGGATAAGAATGGTCTATGATATTTAGTTATGTATGTATGTATTTGTAATGTCTTTTTGTAATAAGACAGCATTTATATAAATATTACAAATGAAAAAAATAGAACTTTGCAATTTCCTTATTCTACAGTTATTGTATGTTTTCCCATAATAATACCCTCTCATTTGGATTACCAGGAAAGTCGACATGAAGACTTAATTGGTTACCTGAAGAAAAAAAAAGCAAAAATTTAAATCAAATCATAAAAAAATCACATTTGAACAAATGTAATTCAGGAGAGAATAACTGTAACTGACATGTTGTTTAGTTGGACAGAGATGGGGCTTCTGCAGTACCACAGTTCACTTATAATTTAAAATATATTCTCAGTATTTTAGTTTTGGTTTAATTTGCACAAATTTAGTTTTGCTGGGGCTGATTTAGAAATATCTGTCTTAAATGTCTGACTTCAACTTATTGCTGTAGAATTAAATCTTATTTTTGCTTGTTTTCCTCACAACCAGTGTCCCAGTTTGATTTAACAGCATGCCATCTTTACAAGGACAATTTCTCTTAAAGAATGTTGTTGTTGAAAGCTATAACTAGGTGGACATTGCTATAGATTTTTTTTAATACTCTAGTCACCACAAGCAAGATTCCATTTACTGTCATTGTACTGGGGCATAGACAGAAGAATAAAGCTGAGTAAAGTTGGGAACTGTGAAAATAACAGTCTTAAAAATTTATTTAAAAGTGGTCATGATCCCAGCAGAATCCTCACTGCTCTCTCAATGCAGACACCTCTGACAGGCAGCTTTGTCTTTGCCCTGCTCTTTGCGCAGGAGTCTGGTTCATGCCATCTCTAGGCCTCCTCATGCACCAGCCCTGTTTGCCCTGTCCTCCCCAACAGTGCGGGGCTCAGCGGCCTGTTTGTTTTAATCAGCACTATGTTTGCCAAAGAGCTTACCTCAGGAGATGGGAGTCCTTGTGTGCTTTCCTGCAATGCAGAGAAGACAAGCCTAGGGGTGGGGCGGGTGAAGAGATGGGTGGCAGGAGCATGTCTTTATGGCGTTAACATATATTTTCACTGTTATTTTAAGTTTTTAGTGAAGTGTGTTTTTTCAATACCAATAACTACTATTTTATTTTTTGGTATTATTTTTATCATCTTCTGTTTACTGATCAATAATAACAAAACCAAATGTGGGAGAATTGAGAATTTTGAGACAAAATGACAATAAAGATAAAGTATTTCTTTTTCGTGATTTTATGATAATTGTGTTATAATATTTAGTCAAATCATTTAAATAAAAAACGTATCATTTAAAAAATGTTTTTTTTTCAACGGTTCATTAATCTAGAACTAGAAGTGAAGATGCATGCATCCTGTTTTCTACATGTCATAAATTTGTGACCTTTCATCTTATTCCTCTTTGAGATGGGAATGAGCCGTTGCCTTAAATTGAGAAGCCCAAGTAGTGTTGGGTCTTTTTCCTTTTCCCCACAATGTGAAGCAGTATGGATGGAAGGATTTTTAGTCAGTGCCATTGACAAGTCTTCACTCTCTTTACTGACAATACGCCCAACTGTACCTCTTTTCACACTGTAACTGTCATTTTGTAAAGTTGCCAAAATTTCGAAGTGAAGCTTGTAACAATTTCAGCCATCTGACAAAAAGTTTGCAATGTGGATTTTTAATGATCTGTTCTCCATTTGATCCATTTTGTGTAGCATACAGAGATATTTAAAACCAAAGTATGCTATAAAACATGCCCAAAATAATCTTATTTATTTGTGTTGTGCAAAGTTTTCCTCTTTGTGAAGCACAGCATTGCTCTTCTAGTTGAATGCTTTCATTACATGTCCACTTTTGGCATTCACATGCTCCACACTTCCCCCTCCCTCTACCTATTTGTTCTCGATTTCTTCACCGTCTGCCAGTCAGATTATCATCAGCCTTCATTTAGCACGTCCACTCAGAGCCAGACATACCATCTTTGGCATCAAACCCTTCTGTCAGGCCTGAATCTCAATAGCATCATCTCAGCCCACAACCTTTCCAACACCCTCTTTTGTCACCAGCACAAAGTTGATTCTATTTACCCACCATCCCACTGATCTTTTGCACAAACAACCCAAGCTGAAGGAGGGAATGCAGAGACATCAGCCAGCCACCGAAACAACCAAGCAGTTAGCTTGCCCACCAAACAGTACTCTTTTCCTTTAGTTGTCTGTAAAACCCATCTGCTGGAAGCAGCATTAGTTGCAATATCCAATTCAATCCCTTCCCTCAACCTTCCAGAAAGCTTTTAGCCACATTTTAGCACACAAAAGCTGCTGCTGTGGCCTTTGTAGCCCGAGCTTCTATTTAAGAAGGTGAGGGTGAAGATGCAGGGGGAAGAAATCAATAAAGTGTCCTGGCTCTTAATCTTCTTGGCCTGCAATGGAGGTGTTTTAGGTTGGGAGAGGGGAGGAAGGAGAGTGAAGGGAGGTAGACTGTTTTTGTCATTCATAAGCTTTGCTGACAAATCCTTGACATCATTTGGCTGATTGTATCGATAACTTCTTCCCTGGACTGCAGAGGACAAATCGAGATCACTTGTCTGGCTTTGTTGGGGTGGTGGTGTGAAACAGGGGGTTAGGGTGATGGTTGTGCAGCCATTGGGTAGGAGAGAGGATCATGTCCGGGACAAAGCTGGCACTCGCAGTCTTGGCTGTGACACTGGCAGCCGAAGGTATTTCTACCAGAGAGAAGTTTAAAGGTTATAGCAAGAGAAGATCCTTGTGAATAAATCCTTGTGAGTAAATCAACCAAGGGTGAACAACTGATTGTCATCCCAGTATAAAGCTGCAGATCACTTTATGTCACGACACTGACCATTCTATCTGAAAATCGACAAGAACAGAGGGCAAATTAAGAAATGCAGTATTTCAACTCTGACTGATGGTCATTTTCAGTGTTGGGAAGGTTACTTTTAAAATGTATTCCATTACAGAATACAGAATACATGCCCCAAAATGTATTCTGTAACGTATTCCGTTACGTTACTCAATGACAGTAACGTATTCTGAATACTTTGGATTACTTAATATATTATCATGCTTTTTACAACAACGTGAATGTACTATTGCTGTGTGATTTATTACTATTACTGAAGGTCCGCGACTCCAAACTGTAGTAAAGGGACCTCTGACTAATACGGTGGGGTCCCTGTCGGCTCGTAGCCGAAAACTAGCTTTACTTTGTTGTGTGGGTCAACTTTGCTAGCAGAGACAGAGAGAGGCGTTGAAAGACTGCTCCAATGGAACTTATTGTTTTCGGAGGAAAACACGAACACGGTGTACAGTCAAGTCTTAATAGCTTACTTACAACTGGGCTCGTCAGGCACTCTTCTTGGCTGAAGTGGTTATTATTATATTTACATGCTTCCAGCTGCCGTTTTTCCTCGATGACAACTCCTACCTTTCCACTCCCCTTTTTCTCTCTCCCTCCTCGCGCTCACAGACCCATAATGTGTATGGCAGTCCATTCTCTCTGCAACACTGACTACACTGGCCATGATGCTACATTCTTTAG
The DNA here is from genome assembly GCF_000239375.1 of Pundamilia nyererei. Classification (NCBI taxonomy): domain Eukaryota; kingdom Metazoa; phylum Chordata; class Actinopteri; order Cichliformes; family Cichlidae; genus Pundamilia; species Pundamilia nyererei. Next base: position 422,164 of record NW_005187694.1, on the reverse strand, counting down.
AGCTATGCTTGTAGCATTCTGCCTGTTAGCTTAGCACAACAACAACAACGAAAAGGCGCTCTCTCACCCAGGAAACACACAGTTGCAGAGAGAGAGAGAGCGTCACCCTGTAACCATGGCAACCGTAACGCTGCCGCCTGGAACAACAGAACGTAGCTGTCAAACAAAACCCAAACAGTCCTGACCCGCGACAAAATGAAACAGGAAAGTACCGCAGTGTATTCCATTTATTTCAACAAAGTAACTGTATTCTGAATACCACCCTTTTAAACGGTAACTGTAACGGAATACAGTTACTCATATTTTGTATTTTAAATACGTAACGGCGGTACATGTATTCCGTTACTCCCCAACACTGGTCATTTTAATATAATAAAAAACAAAGAAACACTCACACAACCCTAAAAAGCATTTGTCACTCATAAGCATTCTCACTCACAAATTTGTATTCGTATTTTCATCATGGGGTTATTTCACATGGAAAAAAGGAACAGTTGTTTTCTCCTGCCTGCTGTTTTGACAGTTGTGAGCTTGGGTGTCAAATGGCAAATCTCTTAATCTGCCCCTATTAATAAGAAAAACATGACACTGTCTGGTATTTTCATACACATTCCCATCTCTACCAAAATGCATGGAATAGGAAATACTATAATATTACAGAGGTATTAAGATTACATAATTTGTATAAAAGGACAGTGCAATACAGACACCACTCCCCTGACATCCAGATCGCGCTTGTCTAACCTTTAGTTAAAGGGTTGCATGGTATATGTGTTTCTCTCCCACACGTATGCTATCCCACGCTCCTCTGACCTTCCTCTCTTGATTTCATTTTTTAAAAAGCATCTCAGGTATCTTTTTTTTTTATTATTTATAATTCAGGTCAGCTGTGTACCATTGCTGTTGCTTTCCTCAGAGCCTACATACCTCCCTTCCCCATTTTCATTCCTATTCACGGCCTTCGTGCATGTCTGATTCCAAATTCAAGTGCTTAATTTTCTGCTTTTTTTTTTTGTAGATTTGGAGGTGGAACCAGGTATGCAACTCTTCAGGAAGTGCGTAACTGAAACTGCAAATGCTTTTTACTAATAAAACAAAAGACATGCAATCAACTGTATAAGCCGTGTGAACATTTGAGCTAAGTGCAAAAAAACAAAAAACAAAATTGCATTGGTTTATATCGTATTTCGCTTATTTTAAATTTTAACTATATAGGTCATGCAAAACATTGTTTTATACCTAACCTGGATTACAGACCTAAATACCTTGCTGGATAAAGTGGGATTGTAAATGTCACAGTTGATTAAAAATTGTTCTTCTCATTATGGCATAAAAATGGCTCTTTACGATTATATGATCCATTTAGACCATGTCAACCACCACGTTCTCTAACAAAAAAACAGGAAAAAAATATCTTTACCAACATGCCTAAAGTGAAAGGCACCAAGAAATGAAAATTAAGTAAAACTGTCTGAAATCTTGTATGAGAAATAGAATGGGATTTAGTTTTCAGTAGCATATAGCAGCAATTATGCAAATTCTAACCACATTTTGAGAAAATTTATTAAGAGAAGGGAAACTACTAGACAACTTCTGCAAAGAAATAGGACACATACAGAACAGGGTCTACAGAACAAACATACAGAAAAGAGAGTAAATATATACTATTGTATTGTAAGATTTTATTTCTGGTAAGGTTGGGGAGCACTTATTGGTTGGGGAAGCTTATTGTACAGTGAAAACAAAGGTACAAAAAACAAATACTAAGTTAATAGTAGTGAGTGTAACCAAAATGATATAAAACGGAAATGTGAAAACCAGAGTCTCCGGGATCCCCTTTTCAACAACAGCACCCTCTTCTTCTTAAAGAGGACTTTAATGTTCTCTGCTACAAACCTCACAGCAATTGAGGAAATGATTTGTGTGAATCACTTACAAATATCTTAATCTCAACTAGTCCATATTGTGATACACTATTTAAAATGTTATATATTTTTAAAAAATTCCCCTCTCGCCCTTGTGGTCAGTCTATCCTTCAAACTCGGGTCCTCTACCAGAGGCCAGGGAGCTAGAGGGTCCTGGGCAGTATCTTAGCTGTTCTGGACAGAGATCTCAGATATTGTTCCTGGGATCTGCTGGAGCCACTTGCCTAGCTTGGGGGTCACTGTATCAAGTACTTTGATTACCTCCGTTCCATGATGCCTGCTAGCATCTTGCACCCTGCTATTATGTGCTAGATTGTCTCAAGGGCATCTTTACACAGCCTGCACCTGAGGTTTTCCTGGTATGATAGACCCCAGCCTCTATAGATCTTATCCTGAGAGCTTGTTCCTGTGCTGCCACAATTAGTGCCTCTGGTTCAAGGTTCTTTATTTGTCACATGCATAGTTATACAAGTATAACAAACAGTGAAATGTAGCCTGACACGCTCCTCGACATGTGCAAAAAAATTGGGGGGTGTAGAGGAAGAACATGATATATATATGTAGTATATACATTGGGTGAATGTGCAGTAGTGGCAGCAAGCAGGTGAATTCTGTACATTAATATGAATAGACATCTGACTATTTTACAGGATAGACAATATAAACATATTTAAAATTAAAGGAATTGAAATGTACATTGTGCCTTGGTTTAGAGTGTCTGGAAGAGAGTCCTGTCTCAGTCAATTATAGATGATGTGAGAGGGCGGGTGTGTGTGTTTAGGGCATGGATGGCTTGGGGATAGAAGCTCCTCTTGAGTCTCTCTGTCCTTGCCCGGAAGATGCGGAACCTTCTACCAGATTGCAGAAGTTGGAACAGTTTGTTGCCTGGATGGGACGGGTCCTTCAGTATCTGCGCTGCTCTAGTCCGGCATCTCCTGGTGTAGGTGTCCAGCCACTAGTAGGATTGCCGGTGGTACATACCATGTTGGGGCCTGTCCTTACCTGATGGTTCCTGCTCTTTCTTGGGTTTCTTCTTGCTGAGGTATTCACTGAGCACGTAGTCGGTTGTGGCTATCTTCCTGGTTTACTTGTGGATGTTTGTTGTCTCATCCTAGCCAGTAGTCCTTGGCCTCCTTCCTTCCACTTGGTGTACAGCCTCAAAGTGCTGGACTTGGGATGAAGCCCTCCATGCATGGTCAAGAGCTTCCTGGTCTTGACGTCAGTGACTTCCATCTCCTCATTTGGTTTACTTGGTGGTCTTAGCTTTCCTAATACCCTCTTCATGGTTCCCATTTGCCTGTGGGGTCTCCAGGTACTTGTCGCTGTCCTTAATGTCTTCGTATGTCTGTCAATGTCTGTCTATTGTCAGTCAGATTAGTTTCAGCTGTGGGTATAGCTGACCAGGTTGTCATGGTACAAATGAGGGATAACCAGGGAAGGTGACTAAGGGATGTTGACAACGCCACTTGGGGGGAGAGGTACACTCCAGGAAAGATTTTTATAGCCAATGTAGATATTACACGAGCTACCAAAGCCCACAGGCTCGTTATTAACAGCAGAGGTGAGGCAGATCAGTTTTACAAATCAAAATGTATTAAGAAAAACTGCTAAAAGCATCGAACTGTAAAATCAGAAAAGTTCTTAAGGTAGCAGGGCTGAGCCTGCAAGACGGTTAATTAAAACTCTTTATTAACAAACAATGATTAAAATGACCAGGCTCGCTGCCACGATGCTACCCTAGAACAATAACAGCCTGATAAAATAACTAAACAAAATAGTGGAGACGGGCCACTTGAGGAGGCAACCTACCAGGAGTGCCCAAGGGTGCCACCGATTACTCACCGATGTACTTCCTCTGCAAACCTCACTGTCACTCACCGTTTGGAAAAAAATGTGGGTATAGTCTAGAAGCACTGAAATGTCAAAACAACTTGTCCTTGAATAGTTTCAGCTTTAGCTGCCAGTGTGTCTTTGTGTGTATCTACAGCCCAGTGTTTCTGTTGAGTCTTGTTGTGTTGTACTGTTTATCTGTCTGTTTGATAAGCTACCTGGTTTTGTTACTTTGTGTTTTTGTGACAGTTTGCTGATTTTTCGCTTTTAACCAGTCAAATACATAGCTCGTCTTTGGTTAATGAACTCTACCTGTCAGTGGGTTTGCATTCTGGTCCTCATTTCAACTTATTCCACAACATGTCAAGCAAAACTTGACATCTTTAATCACAGCTGGTAACTTGCAGGTTTTTGCCATTTTAACATTGCGATTTTTGCAGTAAGGCTTTTGTAAAGGTGTGTAATTTGACATGATCTTGACAAATCCTCCCCACAGTGCGATGTCATTCATCAATTGCTAGAAATATAGCACAATACTTGTTTTTAACTCATTCACTGCCAGCCATTGGCAGTGAATGAGTTAAACCCATTGACTCATTCACTGCAATTGACGGCTATAGACGTCAATGGCAGTGAATGAGTTAACTGCTGTAGAACATTCAGGGATAGAGCCCGGTCACTGCTCTGTGTATGGTTTACTTAGTGAGTCACACATGCACAACAGAGGCAGTGCAGATTAGAAGTTTTACAGTTTACAGGTTTATGTACACTGACTTCCTACTTTTAATGAAAAGCAGCATTATGTCTTGGCATAAATAATTTAAGAAGTATGAGAAGCATGAGGAGTATGGTTCCAGGTGGGAAAAATCATGAAAGCGATCAGAATATTTCTTTTTTTTCTGTCAAATGATTGTTCTGAATGTCAAACTACATGTTTGCTCATTTCTTCTTCTTTTTTTTTTTTTTTACCATTTCTGATTAAATTAAATCAAAATGACTACAATAAACTGGCAGAACTATGAAAGATCCAAATTGAAATTGTTCTTTAAAACCAATGACAAAGTTACAGTATGAGTGGCAGGCACATTTGGCCAAGGTCAGAGGTATTTGGAGTGGATACGGAAAGTATCAGTAGGGAGAGCAAACTGCTCCTCCTCCCCTCCCCCAAACCATTGTTGTGCCCCGTATCCTCTTGTGCATCCAACTTCAATTCCACTTCAGTTTTTATCAACCTTCTGCTCACCTCTCAAGGAGATAGGATTCAAACCCTGACACAAATTAGCGCCCCAGATTGACTTGATACTGCCACACCCAGGGGACATACCACAAAAAAGGAGGCCCACATTTTCCCCCCTCCTTTCATTTCAGCCTGTTTTCTGTATCTCCTGCTCTTGCCCTCTATGTCCTGTGTCCTTCCATTTTTTTTAAATCCTCAACTCCTCCTCCTTCACTTATATCCCCTTTCCTCATCCTGTCCATCTTCCACCTCATCTTGTGTTTCCCTGTGCGTGCCTCCTTGTCAGTCAGCTGTCTGAGTGACATTCCACCTACTCCTTCACTGTGATGGACAGACGCCGACGGGTTCTGATAGAGTAATTTGCTTATAAAAAACAGGGTAGAATAAGAAAAAAGACAGTTGTGAGGCCAAGTGATTATATTAAGAACAGAGAGGAGAGAGTGAAGCAATAGGGGAGGGTATTCCATTTCCTTTCATCACGGCGGCTGATAAATGGATCGCAGACAGTTTCCATTTACTGTGCTTTTTTTTTTTCTTCCCCTGACATTTTTGAAACAGAAGCCAATGGCAAGTCAGAGGGCACAACAGAAACAAGTGCCACAGAAAATCCTAACATTGTTTGATTCCACCTCATACAGTACAGCATGGGTTTATGTTCTGTGGAACAGCAGCACAAGTTGGAACTAAGCCTAACTATGACAATGTTAGCTATGCATAGTTTACATGGATACTGAATGTTATACCTATGTTATACTATCAAAAAGACAGTGTCAAAAATTATCCCAGAAGGAAGTCAGATCACAATATGCAAATCACTTGACTGTTAAAAACCCTGACTAAACACTTGAAAGTTTCATTATTTCAAATACTCAGAGCAAACTGATTGTTTAAAAAAAACTATAATCTTTCCACTGTTTGTGCCTCCCAATCTGCAATTGTTTTTAAATATATTTACCTTTTTAAATATATTTACCTGTAGCATGGTGAGCTCCACTGTTGTTCACCTTTCTGTTCAAGACAACTTTTCAACCAAGCAGTGTTCTACCTGCATGTAGCATAATCATAATTGGGCTATGTGGTGTTGACATTTAGTTCTGTCTGCATAAATGAAATTCCAACATCCAGAATCTCTCTCTCAACAGTCAAAGACCCAAGAACACCAACTAAGGGCTATAATTTCTGCAAAAGTTGATTCTGTTCATCTGGATGTAGCGTTTTCAGTGGGAGAAACGTTTCGTCACTCATCCAAGCGACTTCTTCAGTCTCGGCTGACTGCAGGCTTACACAATTTTATAAACAGTACATTTGCATAATGACTGAAACCAGCCCACTGAGGGAACAATGGGCTGGGAGGTCAGTTCCTGCAAGGCCTACTGATCAAAGACCACTGATCACTGGCCATGAGTTGGGGAATGGCTGCAATCACAGCATAGTAAGATGGCAAATCTCTGAATCGAGGAGGGGGCCTAAGGATGAGTGACGAAACGTTTCGCCCACTGAAAACGCTACATCCAGATGAACAGAATCAACTTTTGGAGATTTACTTACCTGAATGATTGAGAATGCATCAAGACGCTATACATTCTGCATTAGTCACTGGGGAATAATTAGACAATTAATTATAGTATTAGTATCTAGGTATTAATAAACTCTTTGGTCAATGTTGTTTTAATTGTTATGTAATAAAAACAAACAAATGTTTTTCTTTGTTTTGATTTGATCAAACTTGAGAATTTACTTTGTCTTTTACTGCTTCTAACTGCAGTTATATTGCAGTATTTTTTGCTTCTTGAATTGTTCTAACAATTTGAGATATTCAGTGATGTCTTATATTCTAGTAATCATGTTTCACATTCCACACGTCACTTATTGAGACATCCTATGCAAAATAAAAACAATAATGCCTGTAGCAACTCTAGCAGGACACAATTTATCTGTCAAATAAACACAAAAATGTTCAGGGACGCTGCGTCCAAGTAATGGCAAATTTCATATATGAGCTACGTAAAGGAATATCCACACACACAAACCGAGGGTGGTGAGCAGCTCATGCGGGGCTGTCCGGCCTGGTAGTGATTACTCACAGATAGTATTGATCTCAGATGCAGACCTCATTCATTGCAGGATGACTAGCAGCAGATGAGCTGAGGCTTATTGCTGAGCAGGACTGTTCTCTGTCATCTGGAAAACCACAAGGGTAAATTATTGGCGCCTTGAATAAGTAAATGTGAAGGTAGGCTTTATATCTTACTCAGCAACGTTACATAACGTTCAGTCAGTGAATGAGGCTGAACTTTGTATTAAACAAAAAAGATGAGATAAACATAAATATTGGGCTGAGATGCAAAAATCATAAGAAATACTTAGTTTAACTTGACTAATTCAGTAACTTGATTCACATTTATTCAAGTAATATGAAGAGCAGCTGAAACACTGAAATATTTCCTCAATACAATAAAAATTCTCAGATGAGAATACAGCTTAACCTTAAAATCCTCATTAACCAAAATACCTCTGTTTAGAAAACTATTCAGTAGATTATAGCTGTAATTACAATCCACTGTAAAATATTGCATCACATATTATTTTGATATAATATTACATGGTAATACATAATATTAAGCTCAACCTGCAACAACAAAAACAAAAAAAATCTTTTCAGTTCATGTTTAGTGCTTAAATGTGCTATTTTTATGACATTTATCATCTGTGATATTTTAATATCTTGTTAAATGATGAACACCAACACATTGAGAGAGTACACGTCACTTTCAGTGTGTTTGCTGAAGTCTGTCAACATAATACTTGAAACTGTTGCACGGTGGGAAACTGTTAGGGTTCCTGGGTTGATTCCCAGTATTTTCATTTTGTTGCAGTTCTCTGTTTATTTTCCACATGTTCACATTTCCTGTTTTATTATGTCACCCATCTGTCTCTGTGCAGTACGTTCTATTCTACTTCCTACGTATTGTTAGTTAGATTAAGTTCAGCTGTGTACTCACTGGTATCTAATCATCAGCATTAGCCACTTTATTTAAACCCTCAGTTTCTCTCAGTTCATTGTCTTGTCATTGTTGCTGTCAATCCCACATGTGTGTTTCCAGTTCAGTTCAGCCAGCCAGCCAGCCTATCTCTTACATTCTGTTTATCCTGCCCACATAATAACAGTGATGGGAACAACAGCGTTACAAGTACTTTTTTCAGTAACGAGTAATCTAACTAATTACTATTCCTATCGTTACAACGCCGTTACCGTTACTAACAAGAAAATGCGGTGCGGTCGCGTTAGTATTTTTCAACAAACAGATGGTTGAAGCAGCTTACCGCACATAAGTAATCTGGGCGCTACAGCTTTAAGCAGCTGCGCGCACTCCCGCGGGCAGCAATCGCTTTCTGCCCGACGATCACTTTTTGGCACAACAACTGGAGCTAGGGGGCAAAACAAGCGCATGAGTGCTGCTGTTTGACTGAGGAAGAATAAAGTAGTCGTGGTAAGACAATCACACAACTACTTTAAGATGACAAAGCAACAAGGTGTTATATACCAGTTTTTAAATTGTGTTAATAGGCCACCTAAGACCAGAGTCATGATAAACAATATATACGCGGCGTTTTTTCCTCAATAGTTTCGTCACGTTTAACGTCTAAGGACAGCGCTAGCAAGCGCTTTCTGCTTATGACCCAAAAATAAAAAAACAAAACAAAAAACAGCCCTTTCGTGTTGGTGGAAAACTGCACCATGTCGAGCAATCAAAAAATGGCAACATGACATTTGGTTGTTTAGGAAGAGGGAGAAGTTTTAGGAGTGACAGAGAGAGAGAAAGAAAGACAGCAGAAAAAGAGAGAGAGCGAGTTTTGAGATATGAGAGATTTGTGATGTTTAGCGTGTTTGGAGTGTGTAGTTAATGTGTTGCCTTGTGTAGTTAGTGTGTAGTGTTGTGTAGGGCTGTGCGATATGACCAAAATCTCATATAACGATATATGACAGCTATCGTCCCGATAACGATATAAATCACAAAATTTTTTCATTTTCTGAAAATTCTATGAATCTCGGGCAGCTCGACTTGCGTGAAGTGTTTCGTGGGCGTCGTGTAGCTGGAGTCGAATGTTTTAACCGATGAATAAAACGATAAATTTTTAGACATAAGTTGTATCGGCCGCCGTTTTCTTTGTGAGTATTTATTACACAGCGTGCTGCGGGGAAAAGCCTGTTCTAACGTTTGAGTCTAAGTTTATTTTTTAAGCACCTGACGGCTCTTTTTTTGCTTCTTATCTGTAAACACTCTGCATATTGTTTCACGTGATTCAGACGCTTGTCCGTCTGTAGTGTGGTTATATTAAATATAAGAGAAAGAGAGAACTTTAAGAAATTAATATAGCCACTACAGTGACCATCAAAACGATGAAAAAATATTGCTGTAAACAGTTTATTTTGCGACACCACGAAAGAAACGATAGCGTAAAATGAAATGATAGATGTTTTTATATCGTCATCAGATATATATCGTTTTATCGAACAGCCCTAGTGTTGTGGATAGTTTTGTGTTGTGTCAGAACAATGAGGCGACTGCTGTCTCCAGGTAGAAACAGGAGTGATACACCTGCTGCTGTCAGACCTGTAGGTATCAGGCTGTGATGTTCTCCTTTATAGTGGACAGAAATTATTTTTTGGAGTGGCACAAATAATTTGTGTGGCATCTTATTGAAGAACAGCTGATTGTTCTGTAAATAGTTTGAAATGGTTATAAAAAGGGTAAAAAGTAAATGGCTGCAAATAACTTTGTTGTTTGCAGAACTTGTGCATATGATTTTAAACTTGACAATTTATATTTGCATTTAAGGTTATGAGATATGATTAATTAAAAATGTTTGTGGTTGTTACAGTAAAAAATATAACTTTTTCTAATCGGATTTTATGGTTTTTGCCTGATTGTAGATCAATTGTGTTAATACAGTATGTCAAAATGAAAACATAACTGTAAATTCAGACACATGAGTTTGTGCTGGAAAGGAAAATACCAAACAAAGGTAACGCAATAGTTACTTTTCAAGTAATTCATTACTTTTAGAATCTTGTAACTCAGTTACTAACTCAGTTAGATTTTTGAAGAAGTAACTAGTAACTATAATGAATTACTTTTTAAAAGTAACTTGCCCAACACTGCATAGTAATCACCAAGCCGTGAGTCCTTCGTTTGGGTCCTCTCTTCTCCATCTACACAGCGACGTCCTGACAGAAACTGAGAATGTTTTAAATTTTTGGATTGACTTTCTTGGATATTGAACAGACACGCACTTTATTTTATGCATCTTAAGAACTTTATTAGTTCTTAAATTTTAATTAACTTAATGTAATGCACTAATTTAAAAGTGTCAAACAACAAAATAATCCTCACAGCTGAAATAATACATTTTCACATATGCCTGAGTGCAAATGCAACCTGTCTAATCTATTAGAAATCACTGGTACTAATCCCAGCATATCTAGGAGTGCTGAAGCATGATTCCCTCTGTCTGTGGTTGAAGCTGGTCAAAATCCTCCACTGGACCTAGCAGGGTGTTCCTCATACATGTAGCTTTATTTCCCCAGACTATAACATACCTGCTTTCACTGTGCAACACTCTACCATTTTCAACACTGGGGCCCTGGGTCACATTGAGCTCCAAATTGCCACCACAAAATCTGGCTGAGCTGTGAATTGGATTTTGGCCAATTAGTTTTTTCTCTTATTATTTTTCTCTTAGTTTCAAGGATTTAAGAAAGGCATGACTCCTGGTTAGCGATATAATAATGAATATCATTTTGAGGCAGGAGTGAGAGGGAGACAAGAGATGAAAGGTTAGAGACGAGGGGGAGCAAGTGATAGTAATACCGACCTGGCAAATGTGCCCTCGTGCCAGCAAGTCAATTTGAGTGGCGCTGTGGAATGTGACATCATTTACTCAGAAATCCCTAATTTGTCAGCATTAATATTTCAGCCCTGGCATTGCCTGTCAGAGTATGCCAGAGATGACTGATCAATCTATAAAACAGCCACAGCTAATTTATTGAATATTTATGTGCAGTGTCATGTGCAGGAAAGCAGCAGAATTTGTTCTTTGCCGCTCTGCCTTTTATGTTGAGGAGCTTTCCAAAAAAAATCACATTTTAGCATTGGTGCAATGTTAGACTTGTAGCTGTGGAAAGGTCAGACTGCACCTAATTATGTCCACCTTTGTTCAAGCCATTTGCAAATGAAGAAATTTGAACTGATGTGGACAAATCTTTTTTTTTTTTTGATCAAAACCTTTTTCTGAAACTGCTGTATTGTTGTGATGCTCCTTACCATGCTGGAGATAACACACTTTAAAATGATGAAAAAATGTCTCCAAGTGGTCCAGAGTTTCTAATTTCCTTGGACTAAAATTTAAGATAAAAATGGACCATATTTTTCCAATATTCATTTCTCTTCATTGGCTCAAACCAGTGGAATTCTGTCAGGGCAACCAAAACTGTCTTGTCAAGTCTAACATTAGACAAGAGTTAAAATATTCTAAAATAAAGTCATCCTTCTCAAGTCTGTTTAGAAACTTTAGGATCTAATCTTTTTTTTTTTTTGGCAAAATGGCACGGCCACGTCCAGACACCTTCCTGACCGCTCCGCTCCAACTATCCACCTTTCTCGTTTTTTACTTATTTTTTGCTCTGGTTTACATTCCGAAATCCTCTAGTTTTATAGTATACAACAGCAGATTACTTGTAAACATCGGTGACAAGGTTACACATCTAATCTTGGACACTTTTAAACCTGACCCATCCTGGCCGCCAGAGATACTACGGGGCGCTGAGAACAACAAAGGACAGGTCGCTCATCCGAGGCGTAGAACAAAGAAGCGTCGGGGGAAACGCGCTGGCGCTAGGAACAGACTGAGATAGCAGGCGCATCGCGCACCACTGCCCAGTATCCTACTGGCCAACGTACAATCCCTGGAGAACAAGCTCGATGACCTAAGAGCAAGAGTCACCTTCCAACGTGACATGAGGGACTGCAACATTCTGTGCTTCACGGGGACATGGCTGACCCCCACCGTGCCGGACCAGGCCGTAACTCAGTCGGATTCATTCTTTGTACTCCGCGTGGACAGAACGGCAGAGTCGAACAAAACCAAAGGTGGAGGAGTGTGTTTCATGGTAAACAGAAAGTGGTGTGATGCCAGGAGCATTTCTACTCTTTCCAGCGGCTGCTCACCACATCTGGAATTCCTGAGCATTAAGTGCCGCCCTTTCTATCTGCCCCGTGAGTTCACCTCGGTCATCGCCACGGTGGCATACCACCCACCCCAAGCGGACACAGGTATGGCTTTGTCCGAAATACATGATGTGCTGAGTTCGCTTCAAAACAAGGACCCGGGTGCAGCCCTCATTGTAGCGGGAGACTTTAATAAAGCGAACCTCGGAACCTCGGAATTCATGCCGAACTTTTACCAGCATGTCTTGTGTCCGACGAGGGGGGATCGAATTTTGGATCCCTCCTACACGCCATACAAGCAGGGCTACAAAGCTGTCTCACACCCGGCTTTTGGGAAGTC
>NW_005187694.1:393260-401586 GCF_000239375.1 Pundamilia nyererei | reverse complement strand
TTAATTTTAAATATGTTTATATTGTCTATTCTATAAAATAGTCAGATTGAATATTCTTATTTAATTCGCTTTATGTACAGAATTCACATGCTGCTGCATACATGCTACTACTGCACATTCACCTAATGTATATGTTATATATATAATGTTCTTCCTCTACCCCCCCATTTTTGCACAAGTCGAGGAGCGTGCCAGGTTACATTTCACTGTGTGTTATACTTGTATTGTATCATTCATGTGACTAATAAAGAACCTTGAACCTTTATCTCACTGCCATCTTGTGGCCACATTCAGTTATTGTCGCTGAAAGCACCGCTTATTTTGTACTCCTAGGAAACTGCATCCGTCTCCGTTAACAATCCGGTAACAATCCGTTACGTAAGCTGGGCATGCTAAGATAATGTAAATCAGAGTGTAAATAACAGTAAGTTACTTCTTCAAAGTAAATTTAGGTTTAACAAAGACAAATTTAACCCAAAGCCATTCAATATTTTTCCAGAGTCTTTTGTTGCATTAGCCATCTTCATTCGTGCAGTTTGCTATGCTACCATGTATCAATAATGTAGCTTGGTTTACATGCCAGCTTGGAATCTCTTTTTATTTTGCATTTTAACAAATTAAATTCCATTTCCACAAACTATGCTTGCCAAGGAAAGTTCAGTGTTGCAAATGTTGACCTTTTTTTCCAACTTTCTAACTTAAACTTTGTTGCCAGTAATAATCAGCTGTTTTGCCAACACTCTACCTTCATTTATCATTAATATTCTGAATCCCCTTAGAGATATTGACAGTTATCCATATCACACATGGCTGAGCACTTTTGATTCAGCTGTGTGGGTTTTTTTTTTTTTAGGCATTTAATAACCTTTTAGGGTATGGTAATTGTAGTGGTATAGGAATAAACTTGAACTGTGCACCTATTATTGGCTCGAGATCTTGCCTTTCATGCGAGACTCTGGCCAAGCACATGTGTTTTCAGACTACTGGCATGAGTATGCATGTTTCTTCTCATTATAACACTGCAAAATGAAGCTTGTGCATATGCCTGTGCTCGTTTGGAGGGACAGTACAGAGATGTGAGAGCTGTAGGAGGACAGCTGGATGTTCTTTTCTTCTTTTTTCCTGATTTTTTTCATCCTTCTTTAGCATTGAGGAACAAACTTAAATACCATTTCCTTCCAACTGTTAATTTCAATTGGAAAACATGTCACAAGTTGCAATGATTTAAACATCACAAGAAGGAAGAATAAATTAGTTTTATTGTTTTTAATCCCATGTCAGTACACAGTGTCTACCCACTGACTTTTTAAGGTACTACTTTTTTAAGTGATGTTATGGAGAATTTATTTATTATCAGTGTTGGGGAGTAACGGAATACATGTACCGCCGTTACGTATTTAAAATACAAAATATGAGTAACTGTATTCCGTTACAGTTACTGTTTAAACAGGTGGTATTCAGAATACAGTTACTTTGTTGAAATAAATGGATTACACTGCGGTACTTTCCTGTTTCATTTTGTCGCGGGTCAGGACTGTTTGGGTTTTGTTTGACAGCTACGTTCTGTTGTTCCAGGCGGCAGCGTTACAGTTGCCATGGTTACAGGGCGACGCTCTCTCTCTCTCTGCGACTGTGTGTTTCCTGGGTGAGAGAGCGCCTTTTCGTTGTTGTTGTTGTGCTAAGCTAACAAGCATAGCTCTAAAGAATGTAGCATCATGGGCAGTGTAGTCCGTGTTGCAGGGAGAATGGACGCGAGGAGGGAGAAAAAGGGGAGTGGAAAGGTATGTGTTGTCATCGAGGAAAAACGGGAGCTGGAAGCATGTAAATATAATAATAACCACTTCAGCCAAGAAGAGTGCCTGACGAGCCCAGTTGTAAGTAAGCTATTAAGACTCGACTGTACACCGTGTTCGTGTTTTCCTCCGAAAACAATAAGTTCCGTTGGAGCAGTCTTTCAACGCCTCTCTGTCTCTCGCAAGAAAAGTTAACCCACACAACAAAGTAAAGCTATTTTTCGGCTACGAGCCGACAGGGACCCCGCCGTATTAGTCAGAGGTCCCTTTACTACAGTTCGGAGTCGCGGACCTTCAGTAATAGCAATAAATCACACAGCAATAGTACATTCACGTTGTTGTAAAAAGCATGATAATATATTAAGTAATCCAAAGTATTCTAACGTAACGGAATACGTTACAGAATACATTTTGGGGCATGTATTCTGCAATCTGTAGTGGGATACATTAAAAAGTAACCTTCCCAACACTGTTTATTATCAAATACCATATGCCTTGTTTTGGTATTTAGATGTTACTTTTTGATATAGAGTGTTGTCATGCATGTAACAGTAAGTGTCATGATCCAGCGGTGTGCAGGCAGGAATTAGACCCAAGCGCAATTCACCAAGACGAGGACTTAACTCAAAATGTAGCTTTATTAACAGAACGGGAAGAGTCGATACAGAAATCAGCGCAAAGCTAAACTGGGAAAACTAAACTCACGGGGAAAGTCACACAGCTAACCGAGCAGGTCCGGAGGCCAGCCGCGTGGAAGACGGCAGCGACTCATAGGCGTCGGGTGTACTGGTCGAGGCTTGGTGGGCACAGGACCAGACGGTGGCACCTCGGACCCTCCAACGGAGACAGGCTGCTGAACGGGCCCCTCGGACCCCGCAACGGAGACGAGGAACGGCTGGAGCGGCTCTCCTGAACCCCCAGCAGAGATGAGGAACGGCTGGAACGGTTCTCCGGAATGCCCAGTGGAGACGAGGAATGGCTGGAGCGGTTCACCTGAACCCCCAGCGGAGACGAGGAACTGCTGGAGCGGTTCTCCTGAACCCCCAGCAGAGACGAGGAACGGCTGGAGCGGTTCTCCTGAAACCCCAGCGGAGATGAGGAACGGCTGGAGCGGTTCTCCTGAATGCCCAGCGGAGATGAGGAACGGCTGGAGCGGTTCTCCTGAACCCCCAGCAGCCCCACGGCTGGGCTAAACTGTGTTATGGAAATAAATGTATTGTTAGTGCTTATTTAGTGCTTATTGTCACTTGTTTTTAATATAGTTATATAGCTTCCAGTTTAAGAGAGTGGCAACTTTGAGTATAAACTAGGTCGGAGGCTGACAGGAAACTGCATGCTTTTGCAGAAAACAGGAAGAGGTGTAGACAGAAAATGAAACTAGGCAGGGTGCACTCCAGAGTTGTTTTGATTGAAATTGTGTGTGACTGTGTGTGACGTAGAAGGGAAATATACATAAGCCTTTGGCTTGTAATGTTTTTAGACCTGTGGGTGCTTGATAGTGTCTACAGCTCCCCTTTTCCGGAAATGTAAAATAAAGATGATTTTTTGAGCTTGACCACACTGAGTCGGGTCTTTCTCTGTCGGTAAAAGAATTGAAAAAGAACCGAATTTGATAACTGGGAAAACTAAACTCACGGGGAAAGTCACACAGCTAAGAGGGAGAACGCGACACAGAACTGAGGGAGACTCGGACATAAATACACAGAGGGTTAACCAGGGAAGTGGGGGCACAGGGGGAACACAGGTGACACTGATAATAATGACGAGACACGGCAGGAAAAAGACAACACTGACGTACACTGACGGGAGACTGTCAAAGTAATGACAGGAAGCACATAGAGCGCAGACAGGAAGGGAGGAGAGAACACGGGGAGAGCTCAGACATAACGGGCTGGGGAAAACATGGAAAAAACCATGAGGGGAACGAGGCATGGGAACTGAGCTACGTGGAGGAGGACACAGGGTAAAGACATGAGGGGGAAATCTAATAAACTAAACTGAACAACCTTGGAACCAAGGCATAAACAGAGACCAAAATACAAATACACAAGAGAACTAAGAACTCTGGGTTAAAATGACGCAGGACCATGACAGTAAGGTAGAACTGCTTGTGTGAGTCAGCTCATTATTTTGCAATGTTTTGAATTAATGGATACTGAAAATGAACTGCTCCATGTTTTTGATAAATCACTAAGTTTAGAACAATTTTATGTTCTTTATTTTGAACCATATTTAATAATTTCATTAACTGCAGCTATTCTCCTCCAAGAAACCCAAATCCTCTCAATGCCCCTCTTAATCTGTGGGTGACCGCTTGCAGCTGCCAGTACATGTCATCCTGCATTATTGTTTTATTCCATACATTTCTCCTAGTATTATGCCTTCAGTTGGGATATATTTTTAGCATAACCCATATTGTATGCAATTATTTATTGCTTGTTGATGGAAAAAAAATCCCTAAATTTTCTGCTTTTGTTGGCAGCTGCACTGCATTTTTACACAATAGGCATTTAGCATGAGCAGCATAATTATGACTGCACATCAGGACTCAAAGTGCTGGGACAGTGCCAAGACAAAAGCTGCTGAAATCCTCATCCTTCAATGCCGCACATGATCATCATTATGAATGAAAATTGGTGCCGGTGGGACATGGTGGTGGTGGCATGTGAGGAAAAAGCCACAGCGTAATGCTGGGAGCGCAGTATCGCTGTATGTCACATGATCGCCTTAGCAAACACTGCTGGAGGAAAAGAGAGTATGGCTGAACATGCAAACAATGAAAAATCAAAGGTCATAATTCTCGTTTGTCAAAAGCTATTCAAGCGATTACACTTAAATTAAAAGTAACCTGTTCTGACTTCAGGTTAGCTTTTGGATTTGTGTTTTTTAGGAAGCTGTTCTGATTTTTGTAAGATCTGTCGTAGTAAATTTAATCCAGTCTTGAGTGTATATCTAGTTTCCTCCCCCTTACTGTACTCAAATAGGATTTTCAGCTATCTGCTCTTTACTTTTTACTTTTACTCCATGCATTTTTTTCAACACATGTACTTTCTGCTTCTTAATTTTTTTTAAATAGACTTGCTACTTTTGGTTAAAGGCATTTGATGGGAGTTATTATTTTACGTTACCACGCCTAATCAGTAATACATGAAAGGCACTCCTCTTCAGCTATTAACTGTGTGCCATAGTCACAGGTTAATCTGGGCTAATGTAGCTTTTTTTGGAATGTGCACATGTCCATATCCGTGGGGTACTTCAGCTTTTAGATGGCCCTACAAAAGAAGAGAAAGAGTAAAGGTAGTAATGTTTTTTTAGTGGTGGGTCATTTTGAATGCAACATTTAGATCAACTCAACAAACGTCAGCAACTGTTTGTGTGCAGCATTTGAAATTAAGATGAAGAGGAAACATCTGCTTATATTCTATGGAATTCAGTGTGTAAATCCACAAAGAGCAGTAAACCTCAAAGCAGCAGCACAGGTCAGCTGATCACAGCCTGTGCACTGAGCCATTACAGTCAATTTTAGGGTTTCCCACTTGCTGAATCCCACTTTAACCCCATAGAGGTAAAGTCTCCCGCTACAATGTGGGCAACAGAAAATAGATCTGTTTTTTTTTCCTTCCTTTTCTCTACTCATGTCCTACTTAACTGATTCAAGCAGAATACACTTATTAAAATTTAGAATGAACTAAACCTTGAATTGATCCTGTGATGTGGACGCTGTACCGGTGCATCGAGGTGAAGAGAGAGCTGAGTATAAAAGCGAAGCTTTCAATTTACCGGTTGATGTATGTCCCTACACTCACCTATGATTCAAGATTCATTATTGCCATATGTACACAAGAAATAGCATTTCTCTGTTCAATGAAATTCTTCCTTCGCTGTACATACACAAATGCCAAGTACGGTAAGGGTTAAAAGAACAAGATAAATAAAGATAAAAATAAGGATAAAAAATAATGTAAGATAAATAAATAAATAAAAATAAGTAAGTGAAGACAAGTGAGGTATGCACATGTCGATGTAGATGGATGTACAAGTAGCTTAATGTGCAAAGTGAACTTAGTGTGCAAAGTGCCCGGATGTGCAAATTGCAGTTGAGGTAGGTCAGCTGTTCAGGAGTCTGATAGCAGTGGGGAAGAAGGAGGATGAGGATGAGAATGGAGGCAACTCTCCTCTGGACTCTGTGATGGTAGATGCTTTGCAGAGAGGGCAGTGGAGCTGCTCTCTGCAGTCGTTTGCGGTCCATAGCAGTAGTGCTGCCATACCATGCCGTGATGCAGCTGGTCAGTTTATGTAATCTCTCCACAGTGCAGCTGTAGAAGCTGCTGAGGATTTTGGCCGACATACCAAACTTCCTCAGCCTCCTCAGGAAATACAGCTGCTGCTGAGCCTTCCTGACCAGCTATGTGGTGTTCAGTGTTCCAGGTTAGGTCCTCATTGATGTGGACGCCCAGGTACCTAAAGCTGCTCACCCTCTCCACTTTACGCTCCCGGATAAACAGCGGCTGGTGAGGCCTCTTCTTCTTCCTCGTGTCCACTATTATCTCCTTTGTCATATCAGTGTTGAGGGTGAGGTTGCTGTCCTCACACCATAACACCAGACCGGCCACCTCCCTCCTATAAGCGGCCTCGTTGCATCACTGGAGGCTGCTTATAGGCGACACAGTTGTGGGTGAACAGGGGTGTAGAGGATGGTGCTGAGGATGCAACCCTATGGTCACAAGCTGTATCATGGAATGCCCATAAAATCCAGGAATGTTCTCTGAAGTCTTCCTCTTTCATACCTGCCTGGCAGCTCCTTATTTATCCCTCATCTGCACATGTCCAAACCATCTCAGCCTTGCCCTCAAAGTTTTTGTCCAAACTACTCAACCTCAGATGTCCCTCTAATATTGTAATTTCAGTTCTTGTCTGTCCTTGTCACTCCCAATGAGGGTCCGTATGCTGGCATTTCTTAAAACTGGGAACAGGTGGAGTTGTAAACCTAACTACAGAAGTGATGACCTATCAAAAGCCCATAAACTTAGTCTGATGTCAAAAAAGAAGATAAATGTATTCAGTGACCTTCAGGTCAAGGATGCTGAGCTTTGAACTCGTACAAGATTTTTAGTATATATTCTTATGGTATGTACTTGAAACTTGTAACTACCTTGCTTCATTATCCAGTTATTCCATGTACCCACCCACTTGGCATTGTGATAGCAATACCCCATCGGCTTGGTAAAAACTCACTTTTCAGCAGTGTAGGGCCTAATGCGTTATTAAGTAACGTGCTACAGTAACTACGTTATTATTGTGGTAACAAGCACGGTAACTAGTTATTATGCCAAAATGAGGAACGTGTTAATCATTATTGGGATTTAGATAGGGTTGTTATTTGTTACTTCGTGTGTTGCGTTCGACTTACCTCGAAAATTGGAACACGGACCTTGGAATGATGTCACACTCGAGCAAACCGCGTTCTGGTTAGTCTCGTCAGAGAAGTCGGGATTCCAATGTGGCAATGCTCTTGAAAATGGTTGTTTTGCTAGCTCTCTACAAAAACAAATCACTGGTGGGCCGATGGTGATTTTTCGTTTTTATGGGCCGATGTTTTGTTTTTTTTCCTTTTTTTCCATAACGGTATAAACACTGAAAGGTGGTGGATTAGCCAGCTGCTGGCAGATGTGTAAAAATAACTCAGTTGTTTGGTGGTGGCTATCGTGGCGCTTCCACAGATTCAATAACATTAGCAAGTGGTGAAGGCCAGCAGGTGGATGAGGGAAAGGGGAGGCAGGAGGAGGAGAGACCCGATGCGGCTGCCGGTCCAAGTGTCAGGTGAACGGAACTTCAGGTAAGAAGTTATGACCTGTGTAGTTAGTGCTATCTAACTACATTTACACACATTCATACTCCGATGGACGCATCGGAGAGCAACTTGGGGTTAGTATCTTGCCCAAGGATACATGACATGCAGACTGGAGGAGCCAAGGATCGAACCACTAACCTTCCGATCAGTAGATGACCTGCTCTACCTCCTGAGCTACAGCCACCCTGCAGTCTATCTGGGTCAGATATAAACCAAGTTTAGGTGGAGTTTACACTAACTCGTACTCCGTACTAGCTAGCATGATGGAGTTTATGTACTGATAGTTGGATGCTTTGATGGTACTGAGGTTGAACTTTATTTTATTCATAAGATTAGTTATTAGAGTTGCCAACCATACCGTAAAAACAGAATCATCTTGTATTCAGAGAAAATATTATGCGTTTCGTATTGAGGTGAAAAAGAACGTGAAACGTCTTGGCACAAAAGCTGTTTCTTCTCCTCTCATTCTCTCCCCCTCCCTCTCCTGTTGCTACTTCAATCATGAAACTGATCAATGATCAGCTGATCGGCTTTTCTTTTTTTTTCTTTTTTTCTTTTTTTGGCCTGTCCCATTTGGCTCTTTTGCCCTCAGAATTGTTGTCTAAAGGCAAAGAAAGATGCCCAACGGATTTACTTTACCAAACTGACCATCCCAGCCTTGCCGTAATGGTCCATTTGATTC
>NW_005187694.1:382069-392054 GCF_000239375.1 Pundamilia nyererei | reverse complement strand
TTTTTGAGAAATAACACCAGGATCCTTTTCTAAGTAGCTGACAGGGGGCCAGGTAGGGCATTAACAGGGAAAGGAAGGCACAAAGAAATACTTTCTTATTCTCATTTAAAATGTCTAGTTTTTACTAAATAACTATCTGAATCTTACAACAAATGTTTTCATCTGATGTAAAATGTATAGAAATCCATTATTGTACAGTTGTATTGTAATTTATTTTCAGGGTCCCATCATAATTTCTTCAGAAGTAAGTACTGTATATGATGCCAGTATTTTCCCACATTTTCTAGATACTGTACCAGTACTGTGTGTAAAATGCCATCAAAAAGTCAATTAAGTTTTATGCTCTCTCACCTGTCTTTCTGTCTTCTTTCACTTTTTAAAAGTTGCCATGTTAGGAAAAAAAATAATTGCCCTACCATGCTGTTTATTGATGTGGTAAATAAATAGTTTATGAAAATATCTAAATCTGTCATTTATTATTTTTAATATTCAGTAATTGTCATGTCTCACCTTTATTCTTCTCTGTCTTAATTTCAGGTTTCCACCATGTGTTGCAGATAGTTCAGGAAGTTAACTCGACCAAGCAGTCTTTGGGTTTCGGCTAAGTACTGTTTAGAATGCCAGAATAGGGAGGATGGTGTAGGTTTAAGTTTATTAGATTGATACATATATACCAACAAGACAGTGTACATCACTGTGACAACAGCGTTTGTTTTCATTCAAAGACTTTTTGGTTTTTCCTATAATGGTGGGCCGGTTTCTAGTCAAAAGCAAGCTAGAAGACTGTCATCCTTGCTGGGTATCCAGTTAGGGAAGCAACACATTAATGAGAGAATTCTGAGTAAAACCAAAGTTACTTTGCCTAGTAACTAGTTACTTTGAAAGTAACGAGTAACTTGAAGTAACTCGGTTACTTTTGATAGAAGTAACTAGTTATGTAACTAAGTTACTCATTTAAAATAACTTACCCAACACTGATTTTCAGTGATCCAAAACACACAGAAAAGGTTATGTTTACCAAAATACCTGTGTGTGTATACGCTGAAACATCTAGTTTTGCTCTCTCCAAATTATTCATCATAAAAAGTCTCATTACCATTTTGTCTTCCCTTTCACTCATGCAGCTATTCTTCTGTCACAAATCACCCTGACAAATTATGACTCCACCCTGCCTGCACTTTCTTCAACCTCTCTTGTGCACTAAGCATCACTTTGGCTGATGACCCCAAGCATTTAAACCATCTACCTTTATTTTCTCTGCGTCTTGCTTCTTTTGACTTTCATTTCTCTTCTCTCCCGACCACACCTCCACCTATCCTCTCGTCTCTGTTTTCCACCTGGTCCCTAGTTTCCCTACAGATCACACCGTCACTGTTGCAAACGAAAGGGGGCTCAGAGCAGATCCTCAATCCAGAGCATGTCCTTAATCTCATCCCCAGCTTGAACCCACCTGTCACTCGTACACGTCACAACTGTTTTGCTACTCTCCTATGTATTCTTCACAATCCTCAAATACTTGTCGGTCACCCCTGAATTCTTTATGTAGCTCCTCTTCTGGCACAATCATAGGATTTCTCTAGACGTACAAAAACTTTCTCTATGCTTGTCCATCAGCTTATTTTAAAATGTAAATTATGTCACATTTTAAAGATTGCTCAATGGAAACTGTTTTAATGAACACGCTGAAAAATTCCAAAATGTTCTTACTGAGTATTTAAAGCTTCTCAAAAGCTCAGATAGGAATGTCGTCCTCATATGCACTCTGTTTTCTGTCTTCCTGTTCATGAATCTTACTGGGATTTTAGCCACCCTCTTTAAGGGCTGGCATTTGGCATCTGCTTTCACCCGTCACTTTGGTTCGAATCGTCTGACATTACACTTCACTGCTTAGCCACCACTTATCTTAGTCTAGACTCCATTAGTGTGATATTTTCATATAGGGATCTTAACTCTGCCAAACCTTTTATTGTGCATGCCATTGCAGGTAATTAATTGCTTTCTTTAAATTGAGCTCTTTAGGTTATGATTTTGATTCAATATCAAAATCCATCAGTGACCCAAGACAGGATGCCTTTCCCCTATAAGGCAAAACCTTGAAAAAATAAATTCCAGTACTTTTAATTTTCCTATATATTATGTTCATTTCATCATCCTGTCACATGTCACGTTTAATTTATGTCACCTAATTGATAGTTAAGTTACATACACAACAGTATTTTGTTGAACTCACCAATAAATACGAATGGAGGTTTCACTGAGTCATTAAAAGTAAAAGCACTCCAGGCACTGGTGCAGGTACTTTCTTTAACCATAACCAAGTAGTGAAAGAGTTACAGTTAACATGCTGCTGTAGTAACTACACTATAGGATTAAAACATGAAAATCGGTTAATGTATTGCAGTGAACGTAATTTCAAAAAATGACAGTTCCTCATTAAACTGAAAGAATCACAACAATGTTGGGGTTTTTTTTTTAACAACAGAGTATTAGAGCCAAAAAAAAATTATTACTCAACATCTTAAGTTTAAATTCAAAAATCTGTTTTGAGAAAAAAATGTAAATACTATTTTGAAATTTAAAAATGGTATTTTAAAAAATTAAATGTGGAGATTTCAGTAGTTTTGAGACAAACTGCTGCTGTTGTTAGTGAAATCTTACTTTAGAATCTACTTCAGGCTAAAACCTGCTCCAAAACAACACACTTTTAACATGTTAAGCATTATTTGCACCAATTAGCAAATCTATTTTAGAGCATTTTTTTAAATTTTATGTTTTAAACATTTAATATTATAATTCAGTGTCTTAACATGTTGAACTGACTAAACTGAGAAAATGCAATTTCTTAAACCCTTCATGCTTTTGCAATATGAAGTTAGACTGTGACAATTAAGTGACAAGCAACAAATTACATGTACCGTGGAATCCACAAATTCTAGATTGCAACTTGATCACCTTGAGTTTAGACCCCTCTAAGCTCTCCTAAATAGGAATCCACGCAGGAGTCATTTCCTAGGTTAAGAATACTGATTAGGTCATTGTGTGCCAAAGAATTAATGCAGAACCAAATATTCCCCACTCTGTGGATTTGACTGATTTCCTCTTTTGACATGCTTATTAAATAGGGGCCCAGATGAAGGTCTTTTCCCAGAGTGCTTAGGTCATCAGGTGACCGATCTTACTAGCTTACAGTTCAAAGTGCAATTCTCTTTCTATCCCCATAGTTAGCATTAGCCCTTCCAGTATATTCATTATATCAGCACTAATTACAAATTCTCAAACCAGTGTCAGGCATTACAATAAGACAGTGCAGTGAGCATATGGCATAATATCCTATTAATGAACATTCTAAATTCAAACTCAGGTCAGCGCTATCATGCCCGAGAACGTGTCACTGATCCGATGAAAGTGGGAGGAGGGGGAAGCGGAGTAGAGGGAGTAGTAGAGGAGAAGGAAGTGACCTTCTTCTAAAATGCACAGACTAATTTGGAGGGGGAAGGCAGCCCCCGGGGCCATCTCATTGTTTTACTTGTTTAATTTTTCGCTAGCAAATTATTGATATAATATTTTGATGGCAGAGCTGAGGAAGGAGAACTCATTAAAATGGACCAAAGGATGGAGGAGTGACTTTTACTTTCATTTTATTTTACCACAAGCTTGTTCTGCTCATCCCTCTCTCTTTTTTTACACACCTCTTTTTCTGCATTTTCCCACCTGCCACTCTCGTTCTCTCTCCGGGGGGAAAGTCAGGCTATTTGCATTTGCTGTCACAACAGTATGAGAAACAAGTTACGGTCGTCTTGCTGCCTCAGTCCTCAGCATGCTCACCATTTTAATGGGGACTGTCAACTACAAGAGAGATAGATATTCCCCTCCCCTTGCTCTACTCTAGTAAAAAAAAGGGAGGGGGGGGATGCAAATAGACACATTTAGCATGATTGCGTCTGTGAGTGATAGATGTTCCCTGTGGTGTTTTTTTGTTTGGATCAGGTTTTCAGAGTTAATCTGCTGAGATGACCCCTGTCTGAAGACAAAGAAGAAGACAAAGGTAAAGGTGGAAGACACTTCACCTTTATCTGCAATTGAGCCGTGATCACTCCTATCCTTGTCAGGTGCTGAAAGGTCATCAGTGGCTAAAATGATTGCCCTGCTAGAACTATGCATTTTGGATTTGAGAGACTGCCTTCTTTATGTAAAATTCAGGCCTGATGACAAGCTTCATGGGCTCATCAGATTACATGCCGACCCTCCTCTCTACCACTCCCCCAGGGATGGTTTACTCTCAGCGGGCCCCATAGCTGGACCCTCTGCCCCTGGCCCCTGCCGAGCCCAGTGGAGCTGTATGTTTGTTTAAAAACCAGACTTAATTTTCCACAGCAGCTGCCTCAGATCAGGTCACCATTCAGCAGTAAGGGAGGTTGGGGGAGGCACAGAGGGCTCCAGGTGCAGACTGCACAGCAGATGTGATGAGACTGAAACTCTGGAGATGCTCAAAGTGAAACAGTCAGGTGTGGATTTAAAACTATGACATGGAAAACAAGCAAGATAATTTGTGTGTTTGGTGGTTCCTGTTATTTTAAAAGGTGGATTGGCAGACGACTAAAGTTGTTTCATAAAGACATAAATCACAGGAACCCAAATACATTCTTTAAAGGGAACATAGACTGATTTCAAATTGCTATACCTTATTTTAGCCATAAAACGTGAAAGAATGAATACACAGTGAGGGATGTTATATATGGATATATAGTTTGGTCACATTCTAAGTACACACACTTATTAGTGTGGCTGCTTCTCTTCTTTGCACCAACTAAACTATTTCATGTGTATTTCACAGTATAAGCATCTTTGGCTGCTCTATTATTCACAATGTGCCACCAATGTGGAGGGATTTTTGATTTGCACAGATTTTTATCCTCGATGATCTTCTTGACTCAATCCTCAGAGAGATTTGTGTCTTCTACCAGAGATGTTTCACAGGTTAAACAAAACACACTTTTGGAACCAGCCAACTCCTAAGTTTATATCACAGAGTAAAGTTTCTCTCTAGAGTAGTCTCATTAAAATCTGAACTTTAGTTCTTTCATTATGGATTATTTAAATATCATACAATATAAGAAGAGTCTAAAAGACACACATAATATTATTTACCAAACTAACACAATAACAAACTAATACTGGTAACACAAGAAAGTTACATGAAAGTGTGATTTTTGATTAAACAAATCATAAAAACTCAAATCTCAACTCAAACACTAAATAATGGGAATGGCTTGAACAACTGCAAAAAACACAGCAGCAAATAAATGTTTAAGTAAAGCATGCAAAGATGATCTTTAGGGGAAGATTTTTGATTATCAAAAAGTTCTACATCGCACTGGATTTCAATTTTGAAAAAGTCAGTGATTCATGTACACATTTTCCATTAAAAGTTGTTGATTATTCTCATTCATTGGTCTTTTTTTTTTTTTTTTGCATAGAGTTAGAAACTTTAAGCTGATTCTGAATATTTTTTTTCCAAACTATGACCAAGTTCCTTGTTATCAGGCTGTTTTCAATGTGAGAAAGAAGAGGACAGGATTGCTCCTTGAGTATGGACTCATCTAAGACTAAACTTATGTTATTGTTGTCATGGCTGCTAAAGAGGAATGATAAAAATTACTGTTTTTTTTAAACAAAACAAATTATAAAAATAAAAAAAACAACAACATTGCTGTGTACAAATAATCCCACAATGGCCTAACACCTAAATGAAAGAGGAAATGCGGTGGTGAGGGATCTGCAGGATAAGTGAGGTTAGGAGGCCAGGTAGAGCAAATGAAGGCCAAACTGCAGACACAACAGTAAAGCCCATCACATGCCAGGCCAGTGATCTTTTTTGTAGTTTTATTGCCACCAGTTTAGACGCTCCCCACCCATTTTCACTGTCTCAGTGCTCAACACGCTGCAGAAAGAGTACTAACAGGAGCTAGAAAGAAATTTCATATTTCTCCTGTAATAGCTTATCTTCATTAAACCCAGAATTGAAATTAAAATCCTTCTTCTTACATACTTGAATGATTGGGTCCTATCAGGTTATCACAGTAGGGCACTTCACTGAGAGTCCAGCCCTTTCTCCTGTGAAACCATCTCCCAGTTTGGGTTTGGGACAGCCTCTTTGTGTTTAATATTACAATTTTGTCTGATAAAGCTTATTGTTAGGGCTGGATCAGGTTACCATTTTATATACCCTTATATAGGGAAAGAAGCAGCATCAGAATCTCAGACTGGATAGAAGCTGCCTAGCATTTATAGCATTTATGTGCTTAAAGCAGACTCCATCAGAACCTTTCCAAGTTGCCATTTCTTAGGCGGGAAGTAACAAAGTACAAATGATTTGTTACGGTAGGTAGAATTTTCAGGTATCTGTATTTTACTTAAATATTTATCTCTTTGAGAAGTTTTTACTTTTACTCCCAAACTTTTTAAACAAATATCAGCAGAGGCGAGCAACGTTTTAAGTGGCAGGTCATTTCAAATTCAACGTTTCTATCAGCTCAACGAACATCAGCAAACAGACAAACTGTTTGTGTGCAGTTTATTGCACAATGTCCAGCTAAATGTCCACCTGCTCTATTTTACAGGGAGAGAAAAGAGTGAGAGCTAACTTCACCAAGTGATAGAGAAAGATGTAGGAGGACAGGCAGGACAGGGAAGGAAGAAGAGAGATTAGATTTAAAGGTAAGAGCTGCTCAGTGATGCCTGATAAACTGCACATGGTCGAGTAGGTTTGGGCTTACATCAAATGTAGCAGAGATGAATTTGCATTTAAGCTGATGAGGTTTAGATATAGTTCACTGAATTCCAACTTCATGCTGTCCAGTGTAAAGACAGTATAAACACTAGAGTCTCAGTGTAGTGGATGGACATTAGCCATGATAGCTTATGATACTGCTGATATCTTGTTGAATCCACACAGTCTATACACTAAAAAACCTCTGGATAAATGAATGAGAGTTTCTTTTCTCTATGCTATTCTTTTCTCTATGCCACTATACAGATATTAAGATTCCTCCAGCTGCTGAATCCCACTGTAACTCTTCACTGTACTCATTTTACTGTTTAGTTGTGGAGGCAAAGTCTCTCTCTACAATGTAGGAAAAAGAAAATAGTTATTTTTTTAAAATTCAGATTCAAACTAAGTGAAATCATTAGAATTACAATTTAAATGTGAATATTTTTTGCATTCTCATGTACTAATATTATTTTATTTCTATATTAATAAGGTTCTGTTACCTTTGTACAAAAGGTATTAGTAGAATAGTCTTTCAAGGAGGTACTGTTTACTTTGAGTACATTTCACAGTGTGTACTTTTTCACCTTTACTTGAGTAAAAAGTTTTTTCAGTACTTTTTCATCCAGGTATCTATACTTTTACTTAAGTAAAGAAAGTCTATACATTTTTCACCTCTGGTCCTTTTGAAAAACTGGGTGGAGTAACGATGAGCTGCTATTTGCTAAGATAAAGAAACAAAAAAGTTGCAAAAGCCAAGAAAACTGAGAGACAAAGCAGCAGATAGAAACATGCACTCATAGAGGCAGACACTATAAAACAAAGAGAGGAGGCTGCAAATGAAGAGTGCAGCAATGCTGGCAGACATTGGCATCCCTTTAGTTGGCATGCTATCTTGCCAAGTTGTAGGATTTACCCTGGAGCCCTTGGGCTTTGCTATGAAAAGACCCAGTAAGCTTGAGGGGCCCCATGGCTGGTTGTAGCCCGGGCTCTATTGTCTTGGCTGTTGGAGAGAAGGAAACACTGGATGAATTCAAGAAAAACAACCTGAAGACAGAGAGGAGAGGGAAGCAGAGGAGGAGGCCAGAGGGAGAGCAGCAAGTGGTTCCAGGGAGCAGGGCCAACCTTTAGAGAAAGGAGAGAGTAGGTTGTCCTACACTGACAGCCTAGAACACACTGGGATGCAATGTGTTTTGCGATCTTCCTGCCAAGATTAGACAAACAAGTAAGATTAATGTCCCTGGAACATCAGTTATACTTGCATGTACATGTAAAACTGTGCTTTTTATTGTTTAAGATGTAAAAGATTTGTTCTTTTTTTTCAGGGGGGGGGGGTTCTGTTTGACCACTTTGGACTTTACCTTCCATATCTGCTCCATTAATGCTGGTCCTGCTCTGTATTTTCTCATGCTCCTTCTTTCTGATGTTGCTGTCTGTTGGGATGACTGCATCTTTCACAACTGTTGTCTCCACCACACATAGTTGTGGCTATCTGGTTGACCAGCCATCACCAGTTTGTCCATCTGTATGTGGAAGTCCCTTCCAAGCCATACTTGGCAGAGATGTTCCTCTATACTATGCCAGCCACTTCGTTATGATGTTTCACGCATGCTTTGCCTGCTAGAATCTTCTGCAAATATTCTATATAGCTATATAATGTACTGGTAGTCAGGGGGATTTTTTTCCTCTCCCAAGAGTGATCATTGCACACATATCTGGTGCACAAGAAGCACCTCATACTAGTATTCTCTATTAGTCAAGCCTTTTGTTTACAAGGAGAAGCCAATCAAAGTTTCACAAGTTGGCTATGGTTTCACAAAGTGATAAACTTTTGCCCCATAAGAAGACAAATGATAAATGATGACGTTTTTATAAGTATAAAGCATCTTTCAAGAATAGAAAAACTGAGCTAAGTGAGCATAATGGAGTCCTGTTAACAAAAAAAAACAGCACAATATGTGAGTAAATGAATGACTGAGCAGAAAATTTTACTTGAAATCAGAATCTCTCACGGACTCTTTAAAGCTTTCATTGGCCAAGCCTCTCACTCACAGGAAAAATAAAAAAATTCAAACAAATTGGTTAACTTGTCGAGAAGCAGAAAATAATTTGCACGATGGAGAAACTTTATGTTTACACACCCATTTCATTTGTTTTTGCACTTCTCTCGCTGGGAGCTCTACAGAATTGTATATGTTACAATTTCGAGGCAGTGTTTAATATGTTGCTTGCACTCTGTTGTCAGCAGCCAGTGCATTGGTGCAGAGCTTGCAGGTGTGTACAGACCAGAAGTCGACCATGAATGAGAGCTCATCTGCCGAAGCTGGGATAGCACATGGTCAAGTGGTCAACAAATGAAAATGGAAAATTGCTACCACTTGTTGGGCCCGTTCAAGTACGTGCAGCCGGGAAAGGTGGTCAGGTCATGATGGATGCCCCATATGCCTGCTGTTGTTGATATGATCAAAAAAAATATATGAGGGCCAACCCCTCTGCCTCCACCTCCATGCTCCACCATTCTCCGCTATAATAGACAAACAGATGTGTGCAGGTCACCCACAAGCACAGAAAATTGCTTGTGTGCAAAATTGCCTTCGGGATGAGGTATTTTGTTTATTCGTTGGACTAGTCCAATCATGTTTTTGAGTCCAAGTGTATTGTTAGATTTTTTTTTTAAAATCCAAATAACAGAGATTCTTCAGTAAAGCAACAGACAGGAACAGCGCTTAGAACATGCTTGCTGCTACCCAAAAAGGCCTGCATGTGCTTGAAGTTCCATTTATGATGCAGCATATACTACTATATACATACTTTGAACATTAAGTTATCAAAAGTTCAAGAAAAAAAGAGATTATTCATCCTTGGAATGAGGAACTACAAGTGACTGTGATCAAATATTAAAAGCCCAACGTTGTACTAAGCAGTGAAGAAGCTGTATGTCTATATATTAAGTCTAGTAAAACGTTTGTGCATCATTTACTACATAATTTGATGCAAATACTGTGAACTGTGGGAATGTGAGCACAAATATGCAGAAATGGCAATTTAATGAAAACAAATGCTGGATGTGAAACTGCAGATGTGATCATGTGCTTAGAGTGCATTTCTATCTGCTTTATGCTGCCTCTCTCTCTCTCTCAGACACACACACACACACACACACACACACACACACACTGTCTCACACACACACACACACACACACACACACACACT
>NW_005187694.1:376289-380460 GCF_000239375.1 Pundamilia nyererei | reverse complement strand
TTCAATATTTGGCTTGATGGCAACATCTGGTGGAAATGTTGTGTCAATAGTCCACTTAGAAATCCCCTTACTGATAAAAATGCTGATGTGTCAAATACTTATTTTCCCCGCTGTATGTAAAATGTGAAACAAATGCAATAATTTAAATGTCTCTGCTTTTGTAATAGCTGCAATAATAGGAATGTCTTGCTGGAAAATGCAAGGCCTGCCCTGGAAAAGTCATTGTGAGTTTGGAGGCTGCAGATGAGCACTTGTAAGTAGTGGTTGAAAGTAGCAAAAAATAATTAATATGAGTAAAATTTTAAGTACAAGTTTGCATCTCTCAGTATTCTTATTAGTATTTGTGACCTGTAACCATAAATTTAAAATACAGTGTGTGGAAAAATGGTGGAATTTTCTTAATCCATCTACGTCTGATCTGAGTGTGTAACTCTTACATGTCTTCACAACACAAAAAGAAAACAGATAGCGTAACACAGAAATATTTATTGCAAGATACAAACACAAGTCACTTAATGTTTGCAAAATAATATAATGTATGTCAAACCAGAGTCTGAGTTTGGAGGAGAGTTAAAGTCGGAAAGTGGAGGAAGAGAGTACTTTAATGCAAATAAATACATTTAAAATAAACATGAATATGGTTATAACAAAATAACAGTGAATATTTCACAGAGCTTCACAAACAAGTGTAAACAGAATAAACAGAGTGGCAATTATATATATATGCAGTGAAATGTCAGCGCTTAAAATTTCTTTGGTTCAATTCTCAAATTCAGCTTTCCTCTGGTTTGTAGTCAGTTAGCTGGCTGTAGTCAGTTAAATCAGTATCACGTCAGGCCACGTTCCAAAGTGCTCTGGAATTAAACAAAGAAGTCAAGTAGTTCAATTCTGTACTTCCAGATCATAAACTAAGGTGAATGATAAAAGAAAGGTGTGATCTCCTTCTATATCATAACGAAAACTCAGCAAAACTCCACAAGGTAAAGAAGTAATCAGGTTCAGGGGTTGTTCTGTGTTTCCTTCATCAAGGAGAATCCTAAAGCAAATGGCAATTACACAAAATTACAAAAATCCCGGCCTGTATAAAACATGGATACCCATTCTCACACATTCATGCAAGCACTTTTTTCTATGAGTAAGTGCAAGAGCAAGTTGGGGTAACTATCTTGGCCAAGGATATTGGGCTTGTAGACCGGAGCAACCAGGGATCACACCACCAACCCCCAATAATAGATTCTATTCATCCTGAGCTACAGCCTCCCCTCAACTAAAGTGAACTAAAGTTTTAAAGCAACCATTATCAGTATGAGATAAAGTCAAGTTCACCTGTCAACATGGGGAAAAAAGCAGCCACATCAACAGAGAACATGACTACAAGGCTAGTTAGCTGTGCTAGCTCAACTCTCCTAAACACACCAAGTAACAGTTCTAATGCAGCTAAATCTCCTCTGTCAGTGGGACCAAGTATTATCCATAAACATCACTATTTAACAAATTAGGCAAAAAATGAATGTAGCATATTTTTCTTCTTCTTCTCTACAACAACTGACTACATTTTGGAAGATTATATCAGAATATAATGACATCATGTGCACATTTTGACCTAAATTTGATTGAAGAAATGTCCTTCACTGAAGTGTTGTATCACTTTGCTTCACAGAGAACTTCTGCTTGCATTTAGTAGCCCACTGTAGGCAAACAGCAAGAAGCAGAAAATGATAAATCATGTAAT
This sequence comes from Pundamilia nyererei, assembly GCF_000239375.1. Lineage (NCBI taxonomy): Eukaryota > Metazoa > Chordata > Actinopteri > Cichliformes > Cichlidae > Pundamilia > Pundamilia nyererei. The sequence goes on along the minus strand of NW_005187694.1, from coordinate 378,728 downwards.
GCAAATGTCAGTAAACAATTGCTTGCCATCCAAATAAGTGTTACGTAATAGATGGTACTGCTCCTTAGAATCCTTTAGTGCAGGCATACCTGATTGATTAACATTTGATTAACTTTCCTAATAAATTAAAATTATTTCAGCTCCCACTGGCTACAGAAACAACATTCACTATCACTGTTATCCAAAACAGCATCTGAAGAAAAAAATGATCTAACAAGTTCTAACAAATTGGAGAAGTCTGAATAACCTCTTGTCATTTCTCATTAGTTTCCAGCACAGGCATGGTGAAGCGTGACCCACAGCAGGTTAGGGCAGCCTGGTCCTTCCCAACTCATAGGCCTCTTTAGAAGAGATATTGATGATGTTCGGGAGGAGGCTTTACTAAATGAGCTTTAGCAATGAGCTGGAAAATGAGTAATGTTCCCTGGGTGAGCCCATAGTATTCGGGCCTGAATCCGCAAGCCTAGCCTGCCTTCTATGACTGAGAGGGATAGAGCACATTCATGGGGATGTGTATGCATGGGGCTGTTCTGAGTGGTTGTCTGGGCACAAATCTGATCAAACCTGTCATCTTTTTGACAGCTATGAAAAAAAAAATCCTATTTCCTCCTGATGTCGTGCCTGAACACTAGTGTAGTTTCAGCTACTAGGGAAGAATAATACAAGGGCGGCCCCAGTCAGAGCTGAAGCTGAGCAGCACTGGAAGACCATTTGGGAGAAAGAGGTAACGCACAACACCAACACCAAGTAACTGGTGGAACTAAGAGAGGCCACAGCAACTTTCCAGAACAAGAACAGGAACTGGAATGAAGAGCAGCAGCACCAGGCCCTAGTATGATCCAAACCTACTGACAGGAAAAAAAACAAATACATGGGATACTAAGAGCAGATACTTATCCAGACTGGCTAACACAAGGCAGAACAGTCCCGATCATAAAGGATCCTCACAAGGGTACAAGCCCATCAGTCTACCAGCCAATCACCTAACATCTCAGCCTGGTTTGATAGCAAACTTTTCTGGTTCCTTGGTAGAGTCACCTCCAGCACATCACCCCTCTTTTACCCACATCAACTGTTTATGAATAGCAGCCATTTTAACTAATATAATTTTAGATATAATGATTGTTTTTAATACTTGGGTGAAAATCTTTTACACACAGTGATGACTGAAGTCTAGAACCCATTGGCATCACCCAATGCTGGGTTTCCTCCATTGAGATGCTCTGTCAGGGCTTCCATATTATCCATCCAGAAGTGCATTAGTGAGATCGGACACTGATGTTGGATGAGAAGGCCTGGCTTGGAGTCTCCAGTCTAATTCATCCCAAAGGTATTCTGTCGGGTTAAGGTCAGGACTCTGTATAGGCCAGTCACGTTCTCGCACACCAATCTCGGGCCCGGTGGTGCCAGTGTCCGGCAGCCTCGTCTCTGTCAATGCGCCCCAGGGCAGCTGTGGCTACAATGTAGCTTGCTATCGCCAGTGTGTGAAAGTGTGTGTGAATGGGTGAATGACTGAATGTAGTGTAAAGCGCTTTGGGGTCCTACGGACTAGAAAAGCGCTATACAAATGCAGGCCATTTACCATCTCACTCATCCAGGTCTTCATGGATCTTGCTTTGTGGTCCATATGTTGGAACAAGAAGTGGCCATCCCAAATGTTTCTACTAAGGTTGGGATCATGACATTGTCCAAAATGTTTTGGCATGCTGAAGCATTGAGAGCTCCTTTCACTGGAACTAAGGAACTGAGTGCAATTCCTTAAAAACAACACTACACAAAACCGTCCTCCACCAGTACTGCTCTCCTGGCAATCCCAATCTCCATACCAGCGGTTTGTTAGTGGTTAAGCTGATTTACTGTAGTTTGTTTTTAAAGATAGCGCTGTGCATTGTGGCCAAATGTCCATTTTGGTCTTGTTTGGCCAACGGGCGCTGTTCCAAAAATCTGGCAGATGTGGCTTGTTCACATGTGCCACATCTGCCAGAGTCAGCTAAGGCATAAGTAAATAAAGTGCCTGCCAATGGCCACTGTTACCACTGGTTGTAGCCTCACGAGAAATTAACTTTAGAAGTATTTCTTCACAAGTTATTATGATTGGTATTTCTTGCATATGTGAGTGATGATTCATATATTATTAAAAGTTTGTTATTGTACAAGAACATGGTATTATGGTAAAAGAGCACTGATGGCGTAGTGATTTGTAATTCCTCTTGCTCTAAGCTCAGATCTCCGCTGATAATGTGGTCAACCATGCATGCAGCATGAACATCCAAAGAGCACGTTAAATGCCAAACAATGTTACCAAGGAAGAATATATGTCACGGATCGCTGTGTGGCAGGCAGGAGGAGGACCCAAAATGCAAAACTCACAGACACGGGGATGAACTCAAAAAATCACAGCTTTAATGCTGGAGAGGCAGAACGTAGGAAATACAAAAC
>NW_005187694.1:362862-373448 GCF_000239375.1 Pundamilia nyererei | reverse complement strand
AAATACAAAAATACAAGGAACTAAGAATACTGGGCCCACATGGCCCAGGACCATGACAATATATCCTTAAAGGCCAGAGAAAAAAGAGGAAAACAGAGGAAGAGAAGAAAAATGGCAAGATAAAGGTCCTCAAGTTAGAAAGTCCCTGTCTTTATATCCTAAACATTTTGATCCAACTGGCTGGGCCTGTAATAGCAGATTAGCTAGCTAGTTTATAACTAGATATTTTCTCTTTTAAGTGCTTGGTTAAACAAACATCTTTGCTTGTTATGGGTTCTGCTACTAGTTGGCTAACATAAAATAATCTAAGTCTATTGTCTGCAACCAACCAACCAACCCAGTGATATCTGTACTGGCAGAAGATGGTGCTGAACATGTTTTAAAAATGTAAGCACTTGTTTCTTAAATTCAGCCACACTGATGAACTTACATACATGTGAGTTTTTGAGGAAAGGGCTCAATGGTGTAAATTAGTCTTTATACATGTAGAATTTTATGTCTACTTTAGTTAAAAGGTTTTTTTTCTGTAAGTTTGCAAACTTGTTGTCTGATTCCATGACCTTTATCATTGTGGATTACAATCAAATAAGAAGCTTTAAAAATGAAATAAGTTTATAGTAGGTGTATGAATGATAATTAATCAGTACGAAAAACAGTAATAGAAACAAAACCTAATTTCGCCTACGGCGACATGGAAGCTTGGGCCAGCTTTATCCTGGCAACCTTGGCAAACCAGCTACAGTTGCTCAAACTTCATCTAATTATACTATCATGAACTTTAAAATTTAACATGCTAAATGAGTCCTGTAGAGTCTGCAATGTAGCTCCAGGGATTTTTGCAATTTTTCTGAACTTTGCAGAGACTGATAGGCAGCAACAATTCTCAATCTTTAAAAGCACTGGTTTCCTCCTCTTTGCATGGTGTTAACATACAGTTGAATGCACCAGACCAGAAAACAATCAAAACATCTGCTTTTATAGAGGTGCTCACAGTTGCTGATGAGCCATTACTCAAGTGCATTTGATTAGCAGCACCAGGATGCAGGAAGTGGGTACTTAGCTTTACACACATTTTCTTTGCATTCTGTATGACCCTCGGTATTCTTATTTGTCACTATGTATTGACTGAGTGCATACTCTGGTTCCCTTTGTTAATAACTGCGTGACTCATTCAACTGTATGTCAAGTGATGGAGTTGAACAGAATTAACAGCATGCCTTCTTTATTTATAAAGCCAGGAAATAAATGTAACAAACAATTAATGTTATTGTGAAATTGAATAAATGTATTCTTCTAGCAAGGGTTGTGATTTTATACCAGGTCATATTTGCATTTAAAAAAATCAGGTCTATATTCAATATGCTTTAATTTTTCACTTTAAACATTGGAAAAATGTTTAAGCTGAGAAAGAACTTGGCCATTTCATGCATTCTACCATCTATCAATTGCTGTCTAGTTGACGCTGAATTCAAACCTCCCAGGAGTAGTCATCCAGATCAACGGTACTGTATTCTTTTCTCTTTATTTCCTGAAATCATATCAGACTCAGTGGTGAGAAAAGAAACACTCCCGGTTAAGTGTTGCCCTCCTCCTGCTTCCTTTCTCTCTTCATCTTCCTCTTTCTCGCGGTCTTGTCTCCAATCCACCATTATTAGTGCTTTCAATACTCCAGAGGGCAAACAAACTTTCAAAAAATTCCCCATAACCCACCAAGCGTAGCCCATTTTCCTCTCCATGCAATTAACTGAGCCAACATTTACAATAATATGATTACAGACACTTTGGCAAAGTCATGGGGGGAAACGCAGGGCATATTAGGTATCAGCAAGGGGTTGATCGTAATGGTCGCGTTTCCTGGAGACTCACATTTTCTTTTGCATGCAATAGTGAGAGCCACTAAATTCTCCTCAGGCAGTAAAAACCAATGCACTGGAACCATGATAACAAACACAGCCAACCACTTTCTTTCTCATCACTCTTATTTTCTTTCTTTTACTTTGGGGCCTTATTTTGTACTTCTTTTTTACTCTGTACCCTTCTTCTTAACTCCCACCCACCCATCCTCACCCCAGTCCCAACACACCCCTAAATTAATTAAGTCTTTCACGGCCATGTAATTAGGAACATTAGCAAGTCATAAACTTGCCACAAGTCTTGAAATTATGTGCTGGCCCTCAGCAATTTGTTTGTAATTCCTTTTTCATGAGACAACAGCACCACAGGGTCCCATAGATCTTCCGAGGGCCCCCACTGTGCCTCTCTTGCAGCCACGACAGGCAGGACAAGAGGGGTCCTTACTAGGATGAGAAAGGGACCACATGATACCCAGGCTGGCTGGCTGGCAACCATCGTGCTTGCACTCAAAAGACCACTTCAAGCACCCAGACAAAGAGTTTGTTGGCTGCCATCTTTGAAAGACAACGAACCCACCAACATAATTAGTTTATATTCTTGAGTATATTTAAAATGTAATACAAGTCTGTGTTGTTTCCAGCCCGAGTGTGTTAGTGATGTTCTATAAACATCCTCCTGCTGTGATGCTGCCATTCCTCTCTCCTCACTCTTCAGACTGATGTTTATCAGACATTATCAGTATTTGCTTGGTGCACTGTAATCTTGAAAGACCTGGAGACATCACTCTAAAACACTGGAAAAAAAACTATCCAACAGTCTGAATATCAAAATATTTCCTTCATTTTTGTGGCTTCCACACTGAAAATGTACAACTTAATACACATAATATATGCTTACTATACTGAGCTAGAGCCCTATACTAATACTGAATATTCAAATACTGAACATTATCCAGTATATGTTGCTGTTGAACATACCGAATGTGTTGAAAACATCCCTCATTTAGCCATTTTATTTAATAGTGTTTTTCTTTGCAGTCAGCTTCATCTTGTCAATGTTAGCATTTCTAATGGAGAGGATATTGCTGATCAGTATATTACTATACAGTTTTTGGTAAGTTAATACAACTCTCTCTATCAAAAAATTCAAGTTTTTTAAAATGTTTTTCTTTGTTTGTTTTTTTATTATACTGAATTGAAGACAACCAAAGAACTTTTAACACAAGTAATTGCACGGTTTTAATTGCAATGTGTTATTTTGCAATGCATTACACCCAACACTGAACACAGTACGGAGAAGAAAACCTAGGCTGAAGCTGATTTGCAAAGTGGTTTTCTGATGCAAAGGAACTGTGGAACTTTTTAAATAAAGCAGCCTAAATAGCAATTCTATATGAGACTGACCAGTTGACCAGAGGCAATAGAAAGTTCGGGAACTAGAATATACATTTTCTTATATTTTCCAAGGAAATTAATCATACATGAAGAACAAACTCAAAATAATTGGTCAAAGACCCAGGACCCTTGAAGATGGTTTCCAGATATCCTAAACCAGGAAATAAAACAGTGTCTAACTTGACCAGGGTGGCTGGAGTGGGCCCGGACAGAAGGAATAAGTCTAAAACAAAAACAGTTCGGGGGTCGACCAAGCACAGGAGCAGAAGTGAGGAGCTAAAGCCAGAACCCCACATGAAGTAGTTCTGGTGGCAGTGTGGCAGCGCACAGATGGTGGAGCTCTCGAGGCTGGAGGTGTGGCCAGCAGCATGATGACAGAAAACCTCTGGCAGCTTGGCAGGAAACCGATGACTGTGACAGAGACCCTCAGGAGGGAGGCAGTTGATGTCAACAACTCATGGACTCGGGCAGTCTGGGACCCTCTGTCTTAGGTTCTGGTTCAGGCGGTGTGGGACCCATGGACTCATGTTCAAGCAGTTGAGATTCAGGTCTAGGCTGCCTGGGACCCATTGGCTGTGGTGCAGGCTCAGGTGACAGGTGTCCTTCAGGCTCGGGCTGCAAAGGACTCACAGGTTCAAACAGCGCAGTTGTGGAAGTTCAGTTCAGTTTAGACAAGCACCAGTTCAGACAGGACCCATAGCTTGTAGACAGTCTGGCTCAGGTGGCTTAGCCGCCTCTTCCAGCAACAGGGCAGGTACGATGAAAAGAAAAAATGTACTTTGAAAAACAAATTTACTATCAAAGCCCTTTATTGTGACAAATGTGAATACATGGGTTAATTTTAATTGTTCAGTATTTTTCAGTATAGTTTCAGTATTGTGGCAAGATTAGTGAGTGAATTCAAGTAAGTAATTTTCATAATATATTGATGTTTTTATAAATAATGATTTGATTTCTAATTTGGAACTGTCTCATCAGCAGCAGGCCTCCACAATAAAAAGCAAAGCAAAAAAAAAAAAAAACCCAAAACTTTATATTCTACAAAATAGCCAATCAAATATGATTTTTCTTCTTCTATGTGTAGGTTAAAAATATGTTGTGTTTTTTTCCTGTGTTTTTTTCATGTGTGAGTCAGTCTTTGCAGCTCCTTTGTCTGTGGCGCTCAACAGAGAGGTTAATGGCATTGATGCCTGTGTGATTCCAGCTCAAGCACTCTCATCAGCAGCCTTATTCTCTCCTCCGGCTGCACCCTGACCTCCCAATAACCATACACCATTGTTTCTATTTACCATTTGCCAGAGATGGAGGGAAAACTGGAGAAAGAGTGCAGAAGAGAAAAAGAGAGTCAGGGGTAATATTGATTGGCTTCTGTGTGTATTGAAACCAGATATTGATTTTCTTTCTTTTTTTCAAATGGGAAAAAGTGCATTGTCCGACCAAAGGAGATTTCTATAGGGATTTGGGGAAAGAGGAGTTGAAATGAGCATCCGGTGCACTGTTGTCTCCTGTGGATTGTGTACAGGCCTGTGGTAATTGAATTGAGCAAACGGGGTCCTTCTCTGATATGTGCTCTCTTAAGAGTTTTAAGCCTGTCAGTGTATCTCTATAATATTTTAGGAGGAGGAATCTTCAGAAAGCAAAAGTTTCATGGAAACATTAGAAAAGAGCTCTCATTACAAATGTTATTCATTCTGACATTAGTGTTTAATTGCTGTTGTAAACCAGCTGGATACTTATATCGCTTTCTGCGGTATTACCAGTATTATTGGAAATAATAATTAAGATCACTTTCAAAGCATATTTGAAATATACAGTAATGTGAAAAGTAGGGATGGGTATCGTTTAGGTTTTATCCGATACCGGTGCCAAATCGGTACTTTTGAAACGGTGCCGGTGCTCAAACCGATGCTTAAAGAATGGAGAACACAAAATTGGTCCAAAAACCTCTCATGTTCAGCTGTTTTCCACTTTTTCTTTGGTCATTTTAGCCTTTTTAGCCAGGGTGAAGGGAGTATCTGCCATCAAACAAGAGGACAGCCGCATGTAGCTATGATGATGTTTGCTAGTTCACCTTACATGCATTAATGTAATAACGTGGTTAGCCTACTCAACGTAAATTAGCTACTCACGCAGAAAAGAACGGCTGCTGCTGCCACCATCATCCGTCATCATTTCTGCTACACTGGCAGGGCTAGGGGCCAGGACTCTCCTCTTCGGGTTTTTGGGGGATGTTGCATAACAGGCAACCCACCCGCAGTAGATGTGCTCGGTGTGAGGTCTCGCAGCAAGCTATCAAATACGGCGCATTTCTGGGCTTTTAAAAAAAACGCTATGCGTCGCCAGGTGTTTCATCGGATTTGAGGTGTTACCTCCTTTGACAGTATCACAGTATCAGCTTAAAGCACTTGTTGCAGGCTGCTGAGTTTGCATATTTTGCTATGAAGTACAGCCAGACTTTTGACCGCTTCGCCTTGGGCATTTTTAATCTGTAGCTCTGCTCTAACAGAACGTACGTACCTGGCCCCGCCTACGATCCTCGGAAACGTAAAATGATTGGCTAGAATCTAAAGTGTATCACAGCTCAGGAAAAAAAAGCACCGAAATAAAGCACCGAAATGTGCGCTGCTTTTCGGTCTGGTTACTACCGTTTATGCACCGGTACCCATCCCTAGTGAAAAGGCAGATCTACAGTTATGTTTTTGTAGTGATGTGTTGAGTTTCAATCGGTCATACATGAAACCGTAGGAAGTAACAAATAGAACAGTATCCAAACCATTTGTGAAACATTTTTCTTATCCTAATAAGATTACATTTTATAGTCAGTCTCAGTATTTGATACACTGTTTCAAGAAGTTTTTGTTCTTTTTATAGTCATTGGAAGATTTCTGGCCATGGGGTTTCTGCGACCTGGAGGGGCAAGAAACTTGGGTTGATTCAGTAGATAAACTGGAAGAATTTTCTTAGTTATGCTAAACAAACAAAGTAAAAAGCTAGATAACTGCATGTAAAAATATGTGTGAAACATCCAATCACAAGTAGTAAGAGAGATAGCACTGCTTGAACTTGGGGTTGCTGTAGATCAGGAGGTAGAGCAAGTCATTTACTAATCAGAAAGTTGGTGGTAAAATCCCCGAGTTCTCCATACTACATGCCAAATATTCTTGGGCAAGATACTAACCATGAGTTGCTCTCTGATCCAGTGTGAATGTTAGAGTAGAAAAGCACTCCATTTATCATTTTACTTCCCGTGGTCAAATATGAATTTTGAATGTTCCACAACACAAATTTAAATACATAAACAAGGATTATGGCCAGAAGAACTGAATAAAATGATGAAAAATAATTAAATACAGATGATGTTGGGGTGAACAAAATTCCATAGTCTGCGTTTTGATAGTTGAACTTTACCGTGCAGACGGCCACACAGCTGTCTGCAGTCCAACTGATTTATTTAATCGGTTGTTCGTCATTTCCAGGCACAGTCATATCATAATATCCGTATTAGTTCTTAAACAGGAACTCTTACATATCCACTGATTTAATTGAACAAACTGTATCACATTTTCAGTGAATGCAAAAGACATGGATATATAATATCAAGACAAGGTTAACAGGCTTCATCTGTGAGCAGAGAACAGATGAACCATAACCATTGTTTCTGGTATTTGCAATATTTATCTGCAATTAAATTAAATAACTGTCAAGACACAAACAGTAAGTAGCATTATTGTTACTTGAACTTAGAGGGACTTAGCAATATATTTAAGCCTCCCTGACCTCTCGACAACAAAGAAAACTGTTTCAAAGATGTATTTTGGTAATCTTTTTTACCACAGGTGTTATTAATTCAGTGGTATCAAAATATTCTTCCACAGTATTTTCTTCCTACCTTCTAAAACCTGACCTTTGACTTCTGCTTTTCCATTTCCACCCCAGCAGCAGGTTTCATGTCTGCCATTGTGCACAGCTCAACTCTGTTGTGCGTCTCCAGACTGTGTCTGTGTTACTTCATGGTACCTGAGTCGTTTCAGTGGCCACAGTCAGAGCCTGCTTCTCATTCAGCCAGCATCAGCCTGCTCTCCCACTCAATTTACAATTAAGACCAAATTTAGAGCACTGAAGCCTGAAGGCAGGTGGGTGTCCATACATGGAGCATGTTGCCTAGCAACAATAGAGCGGGAGTGGTGAGCAGTGGGGGGTGTCAGTAGGGTATACCTGAGTTGTAAGGGAGGAGCGTGGGGAAAGAGCATGTGTGTCTCAGTGTTTGTGTGAGTGAATTGGAGTGGAGTGAGTGGAGTGACTCAAGGAGAACTTAATTGTTTGTTAATAATAATAGCTATGCTATTAGACTTCTGTCACATAATCTGTCATGAGTTATAATGTAATCGGTAAACCCTTTTAACCCTATGCTGTAACCCTTCATGTACCCTAATGTGCATCTCCTAAAAAAATTTTAACTACACATTGGGTCAACACAGCATGGCATGGATGGTTATGGCCACACAACATATACATGACATGTTATATTGTCATGACACTCAAAATTGAGCTCAGGTGTATCCTGTTTTCACTGATCATCTCTCAGATGTTTGTATAAGTTGAATAATTTGAATTTGTGATTAGGGATGGGTACCAGTGCCATGATGGCACCGGTTCTGACATAAACGGTAGTAACCAGACCGAAAAGCAGCGCACATTTCGGTGCTTTTTTTTCCTGAGCAGTGATACACTTTAGATTCTAGCCAATCATTTTACGTTTCCGAGGATAATAGGCGGGTCCAGGTACGTACGTTCTTTTAGAGCAGAGCTACAGATTAAAAATGCCCAAGGCGAAGCAGTCAAAAGTCTGGCTGTACTTCACAGCAAAATATGCAAACTCAGCAGCCTGCAACAAGTGCTTTAAGCTGATACTGTGATACTGTCAAAGGAAGTAACACCTCAAAATCCGATGAAACACCTGGCGACGCATAGCGTTTTTTTTAAAAGGAAGAAAAATGCGCCTTCTTTGATAGCTTGCTGCGAGACCTCACAGCGAGCACATCTATGGCGGTTGTGGTGCCTGTTATCGGACCCGGAGTTAGCAACATCCCCCAAAAACCCGAAGAGGAGAGTCCTGGCCCCTAGCCCTGCCAGTGTAGCAGAAATGATGATGGATGATGATGCAGCAGCAGCCGTTCTTCTCTGCATGAGTAGCTTAATGTTGTTTGTGTGTAATTTACGTTGAGTAGGTTAACCACGTTATTACATTAATGCATGTGTAACACTGGTGGTGCAATACTAGACCTGTTAGTGCTACTTCTTGCCTTCTTTGCATGTAGTACGGCAGTATAGTTACCTTTAACCACAGTACAAGGACAGAAGGGAAATATGGACCAGATCAGACAGGTTCTAGATTCGTAGGAGCCAAGGGTGTATGACAACAGAGGACTTGTACACAGTAGGTGCAGAAAACACAATTGCATTTATTAACAATTATTAAAGTTGTGCACATTTAACAAAAGTAGAGCGCTCTTCTTGAAAACAAAATAAAATAAACCCCACAAATAGTCGACCTAAGGATATATTGTCTTTTATGTCTTTTTTTTAAAGTCAATTTCAGTCTTTCAATGTTCACTAGTCACTCAGTGTGTTTGTAACCAGTCGGGTTACAATCTACCAGTTCATCCGGCTCTTTGGGCTGGGCTCGCCATCCAGTACTGGAAAAGGGATCCTCGATTCTTCTCAGGTCCTCAAAACCAATCCATCCAAATAAGCAAAGGGAAAAAACCTGACCTGGGGACCAGGCCAGAACACAGTAGTTCAACATTTAAGCTATCATTCCTGTAACTTATTATTACTACTGGTTGCTTGTAGTGTTTCTAAATTTCTTTCAAAATATTCTATGTTGTACAACAAATTATTCTCATTTCAAAGGGAAAAAGTGCATAGGAAACACACATTTAAAACAATACAAAATAGCTCAGCAGTGCATTAAAAATACACATTGACTTGAGACTTATCAAGTTTCAGCTAAGTAAAGTGCAGGTGAAGGCACTTAATTTCACATTGCTAATACTTAATTGTGCAGAACTATAATTAGCACCATGAGAAAAGGGAACATGTGCTAACATAACATCGCACAAAACCATACATTATACATCAATACCACAGTAATGTGACATAAACCTTTAAAGAACATCTCGTATAAAGTGCAGCAGACTCAGTGCTAATTGCTTTAGCCTCAGAAAAGGCACTGTCATTGCAAAATGGCTAACGGAAGTTAGCATCAGAGCTAGCGGCAGGTAGCATGCTATGCTAGCGCACGTGTACTGCCTGGGACTTACCATGCAAAGCAACAAATGCTACACGGGGCTTCACAGTGCTCACGTTGGCTCACGGCCTCTGGAATACAGTATCACTCTTATTATTCTTTCCGAAAAAAGGACTTTCACTATCCAGCTAGCTTCTTCGCCACACGGGTAAACTGATCTTTCACCGTCTGTGTCTCTGGCGTATCTGACTGGCACACGAAGGCACACACAGGTGTCTGAGCAGCGCACAGACTGGGGGAGGGTCAGACCGGCCAATGATTGGTCGCTCAGTGGATCTGACAAACACACTCTACAGGACTAAGTCCTGCCCCCACACCATTTATACATTACATATACATATGTACATATTAATTAAACTTATGTTTACATGCTTTTTATCAGTATTTATTATAATTAACTTTGTTTTTAACAATATTTATTTATACTTTTAATCCCGTTTTTAACACTGGGTTACACATGTAAGGTGAACTAGCAAACACCGTCGTAGTTACATGCGGCAGTCTTCTTGATTGATGGCAGATACTCCCTTCACCCTGGCCAAAAAGGCTAAAATGACCAAAGAAAAAGTGGAAAACAGCTAAACATGAGAGGTTTTTGGACAAAGTTTGTGTTTTTTCCATTGTTTAAGCACTGCTTCCAGCCAAGAGCGATACCATATATGTCCCATAGCTGCAGAAAAGGCTAACATTGTTATCTTTTTACAAAAAAACAGCTGAACATGAGAGGTTTTTGGACCAATTTTGTGTTCTCCATTCTATAAGCACCGGTTTGAGCACAGTTTAAGCACCGGCACCGTTTCAAAAGTACTGGTTTGGCACCGGTATCGGATAAAACCTAAACGATACCCATCCCTACTTGTGATATAGGTTGGTGATTGAACACAATTTGAAAAAGCAAACATCTGTCTGTAGATTCTGGAGTGTGGGGCCTCCCTGCTGCTGCGGAGTTGGGGCGGTCTGCCTCTCCCCACCGCAGGGAAAAGGGTAACACCACCTGGGTCTGGGTGCAGTTCCCCCCTCCAGGGGCA
>NW_005187694.1:341406-342549 GCF_000239375.1 Pundamilia nyererei | reverse complement strand
GTTGCCTAATAATTATGCACACCTGATATAGGGTGTTGATGTCATTAGACCACACCCCTTCTTATTACAGAGTTGCACATCACCTAATATGCTTAATTGGTAGTAGGCTTTCGAGCCTATACTGCTTGGAGTAAGACAACATGCATGAAGAGGATGATGTGGACAAAATACTCATTTGCCTAATAATTCTGCACTCCCTGTATTTGTCTCTTCAACCCTGTTATGCTAGTCTCAACCCCGTCACACCTACATTTTCATATATTATTTTCTTAAAATGTTGAAAAAATAATTTAATGTTTGGGGATTTCTGTCTAAAATATTGAGCGCTATCATCTGATCATTGATTTTGATTACAATTCTTAGTTAAACTAAATTTTTGATGAAAAATGACAAGATTGCTTTCACTCATTAGTTACATTTCAGGATTTAAGAGAGTAAAACTGTGTGACTTTATGTCATTTTTCTATGTAAAATTACTGAATTGGTATGGGGGACATCTAATTAATGTAAACATATTGATTTCTTTAGAAATACATTTTAAGATAATATTCAGAGAGCCTCCAAAGTGTCCATAACGGGGTTGAAGAATTACAATGATAATAATAATAATAATGGATTGGATTTATATAGCGCTTTTCAAGGCACCCAAAGCGCTGATTTGACTTTACAGTTTGGTCCACTCATACATATGTGGACTATGCGCTTTGAAGTTATTTCATGAACTTATTTCATAGTTATATCAAAAGGTGCATCAGGTCAAGTAAAAACTTCAAAAATGTGACCAAGTCTCTTGCTGATGGACATTAGTGATGGGTTGGTCGCGAACGAAATGGCTCTTAGAGCCGGGTCTTTGACGTGAACGACGAGAGCCGGCTCCTTATCGCGAGCTGTGGGTTGTTCTCTCGCACTTTTTTTGCCGCTTCACTCAGCATGCGAGCCTTGTTCTTTACGCTGGGAAGAGGGGGGAGGGACGGTAGTTACACTCAATAGCACAGGAACAGAGCAGGAGGGAGAGACAGAGAAAGAGAGCCAGGGACAACAACGTCACATTAGAAAGGTATAGTAATCATCCACAACTATTTTCAGTTGCGGATGATAAAGGATTCAGAAAGTTTATTCATGCAGGTCCATATGACAGAGAAT
>NW_005187694.1:338980-340802 GCF_000239375.1 Pundamilia nyererei | reverse complement strand
CACCGCATATATTTATATATAAACATATATAAATAAAACCCACTTTTTTTTTTACATTAGTAATTCCTTTTGTGCATAAATTTATATTATTGTTAATAATAAATTAATTAAAGCAACAAAACAACCTGAAGAGCCGGTTCGGAGCCGAAAGAGCCGGCTCTTTTTAGTGAGCCGAACTGAAAGAGACGGTTCTCTAAAAAGAGCCGGAAATCTCATCACTAATAGACATCAGTTGTACCAGGCTTATCAGAGTCATGGTGGCCTGTTCAGTCCACAGGTTCAGGTTTTCAACTCAACAACGTTTTATCCAGATCTGTATGCTGGTGGCCTAAGAGCAGTAGTTGCAGACTTTGAAGTTACCTCAAGTAACTCAGTTGTGACAGATAAAGTTCAAGTCAGAGGTACTTCATATGAGAATGGTTTCCTTGTCCTAATGAGATACACCAAGAGACAGCTACAGTTAGGACAAATAGTAAGCATTGTTATTCAAAATGAAACAACTGTCCTTCTTTTGCTGAGGGAGAAAAATGCCAGCTGGGTGCCTGAGCTTGGGGTCTATGAACTTGAGAAAAATTGTTCTGATAAGCTCATTTGCAAAAATATTGACAAGCTTGGTGATTTTTCTCCCCTTTCCTTTTATCAGAAAGGTGTAAGGTCCCTCCTCCTGCTTAAGCATATGCCACTATGGAGCTAGTAAAACAGTTGGTTTAAAAAGCTCTGCCATTGCTCAGCAATGATCTCATGGATTTACTCATGGCTCGACTGGAGGTGATTGGAGTAAACAGTGTAGATGACCTTAACTTTGTCAGGATTGAGGACGTCAATGGAATTCTACCACCCATTCAGTGAAGACTGAATCAGGCTTTCAGTGTCGGTAAGTCTATAGGGGTGTGTGTGTACATAAAAAGTCTTTGGAAAATGTTTTTCCAAAGAAAATGCTGCTACCAAAGTAAAGTTATGAATAGATTTGTGTATACCTTCCCCAAATTGTTGAGACTAAAATTATGTGTGTAAGTAACTTTAAAAACTTAGCTAATATTAATTTGTGTATTTCATAGAGCAACAAGTTGGATTGGTCTCCATTTCAAGACCTTTGCCACAGAGTGACCATCAGCCCCAAACATCATCTCTAACTCCTGGTCCCATGGATTATTCCCCACCCTGTGAGCCATATGCTGTACCCGGGCACAAAATGCCTCCCAACCTGATGCTTGCCTTGAGGGAAAAGAAGAGACCAAAGCCTAAGGAGAGAAGAGAACTTGTTTGTGTTATTATTGATGATGTCCTCTGTAAAGAAAATATATGACCTGGAAGAGCAAAGCTGCGAGAGATTGCAAGGCAGATTGTGCAGGAATATCCCTGCTCTTTTAAAGACAGAGAGCTCAGTGGAACTAAAGTCACTGGAACAGGATATGAGTCTTTGTTTATACAGCTAGAAAACAGAGTTGAAAATGTTAGGAGGCCATTAACGGTCTGCTCAGCAAAGAAAATGGCAGATGATGAAGCCAGGAAGAAGAAGCCTACATGTTCAGATTGGTATGGATGTGTTGAGTGGCAGCCTGCAGTTGAGGACACAGAAGAACTAGAAATTAAGCAAGAAGAGTTAAAAAGAGCCTTCAACACTGACTGTCTTCAGGAATCATCTGTTCGAAAACTGATGGCTGAAACATATTGCATCCAACGTGCAACTATAAACAAAGGAACTGCTGTAAACAAAATAGTGGATGAGTGGCCCTTCCTTTTTGAGGCAGTCCACCTTTTTGAGCACACACAGACTCTCCTTGGCTTTGCAGTTCAAACAAGGCTATCAGAAGAACTAACA
>NW_005187694.1:333447-338818 GCF_000239375.1 Pundamilia nyererei | reverse complement strand
TCATTTACGGAATATTTCTAAACTCAGACTAATGGTATCAAAGCTTGAACTTGAGATGATTATTCATGCTTTTATTTCTTCTTGTTTAGACTATTGTAATGGCCTTTTTACTTGTTTTAACAAATCAGCCTTAAATCATCTTCAGACTGTGCAGAATGCTGCAGCATGACTCTTAACAGGCACCAAGAGAAGATCGCATATCACTCCAGTCTTGGCCTGCCTTCACTGGTTGCCTGTAAATATTAGGTTTAATTTTAAAATTTTAGTTCTAACCTTTAGGGCCCTCAATATTTATCTGGCCTGCTGAAACCACATACATCTTCTCAGGCTTTAAGGTCATTAGATCAGAGACTGCTGGTGGTACCGCGCACTCGTTTTAAAACTCGTGGTGATCGGGCCTTTCAGACTGTGGCACCACGGCTGTGGAATTCTCTCCCACTGTCTCTTCGCTGCACGGACTCCATTGATTCTTTTAAGAAACAGCTGAAGACATTTTTATTTAGAAAAGCATTTAATTAATTTCTTCTTATGCTGTTTTTATAGTTTTATTGTTTTACATTGTTTTATTTACTGTTATATTGTTTTTATATTCCCATTTCCTACGTTGTAAAGCACTTTGGGATTTTTATCTGTGAAAAGCGCTATATAAATAAATTTTACTTACTTACTTTCTTTGCTTTATTTTACAGCAACAGATTTGCACAGCTGGTGGACTGAGCATCCTGTGCACCCCCCTGCATACTTGCTATGGGTTTGTAGTCTATATTACACACTTTCCAGTTGTCAAATCAGGCAATATTACCATCCAATGCATTAGCAGCATCACATTTGAGAGGGTTTGTTGTCTTCACACAGTATATAGACAACCAAATTGTTTTGAGTATAATTTTAAATAATTTAGAAGAACTAAGGAAGAATATTACCAAATGTGTCAAAATGAACATACTGGAATTAAACATTGTCAAAACTATATGCACTGAATTGGGTAACAGGAATGGTCTATAGATGAGATCTCAATTGAGCAGGTTGTTCAAATATTGTTATTAGGTTTTTTCATTTTGTGTTGGTTTTTTATTTATTAAATAGATCTTTATCTTGGTCTATTCATATCTATATGGTATATGTTTTCATCTCTTTTGTGATTGATGTCATCTGCTCACCTATTCACACATTTGGTCCTGTGCTGCTGAAAAACATTGTGGTAGGACTCGACTTAAGCGATCAAAGAAGTGCAGGAGACTGATGCTGTCCAGTGTAGCAAGTGATTTATTCACCATTTTGTGGCCCAACAATATTTACAAAGAAACAAATAAGAAACTCAACTCTATAATTAACTCAGTTCAAATAAACATCTGCTTAAATAGTCCACTTAATCAAACAATTTCTCCTCTGGACTATTCCATTCAGTAGGTAGGTAAGATGAACATGATTATAGTCAAACCTCTACTACTCCTCTTTACTGACAACAAACTCTGTGGTGTAATCAATACATATCACAACAATAAATCTATTTCTTTATAAATCCTCTAAAATCAGCTTTATTAAATTATAAGAGTTCTTCCCCTTCTGCACTTGGTCTCTTCCTGTGACCTCAGATGAACCCAGAAGGTATAAAGCAGGAAGTAAACCTACATTTCCTCCTTTTGCTTCTGGAAGACAGGTAGGTAAGGTAAGTTCTAAACAATACAAATTAACAGTTGAAATAAAGAACATGTTAACTTAAACTTGTAGGAATTGATTTAAACCAAGATGTTATATTATATAATCTGTAAAAGTGCAAAACATAAACAAACCTGGGATAGTAGATGTTTGCCTATTGCAGATTACATGTGAAATATGGTTAAATCAAAACAAGAATGTTAACTAAGAATATAGACAAATGGTCTTCTCACCCACTTTGTCGCAAACATGTACACCAAAAAATGTATTACTTTATTGTTATTGCTATTATTTTAATTAACTAAATTATAGGCATGTCTTTTGTTATTCATACACATAGCTATTGTAAAAACTATGCCACATTTCCTTTTGTTAAGTGCTGGTTTTAGTAATGATCATGTGACATGGCAATTGACATGTGGACTGTTATGAAGACCACTCTTTTATACAGATTGGACATGAAACGCTATGTTATTAAAGCTAATTTACATTACAGACACCTACTCTAAAAAATAATGGCACAAATTTAATACTATCCATGAAGTTGGATTTTAAAAAATGTGTTTAAAGTTTTTAGAGCAGGTCACCTAAGAGACACTTGTGGAATTTAACCTGGTTGTCATTGCTTTTATATTAGTATAACGCTAATGTTGTAGATAGTAAAAACTCCGTACCTGTGACATCATCAAGTACGCTGATGTTCCAATTGTACAAATCGCGAGTTGCCGAGAACGCGAATACAGACTCGCGTACTTGAGAAATGAGAACGGGCCACCCGATCCAGCCCTAACTATATGCTTTAGCAAAAAGGAAAGTTTGAAGCCTAATCTTAAAAGTAGAGATGGGTTCTGTCTCGAATCCAAGCTGGAAGCTAGTTCCACAGAAGAGGACCTTGAAAACTGAAGGCTCTCCCTCCCATTCTACTTTTAAGTACTCTAGGAAACAGCAGGTAAGCCTGCAGTGTGAGAGCGAAGTGCTCTAATGGGGTGATATGGTACTACAAGGTCATTAAGATAAGATGGGGTCTGATTATTTAAGACCTTGTATGTGAGGAGCAGGATTTTGAATTCAGTTCTGGATTATTAATATTGTTTCCACTTCCCCTGATCACCTCCTGTGGGTATTTAGTCTGTGTTTTCATTCAGTCTTTGTCAAGTTGTCTGTGTTCCTTCCTCCATTTCGAGTCAAATTCACGTGTTTCATAATTCAGCTCAGGCCTTGCTCATGTTTTTTGCTAATTTCTTCTTCATAGTCTCTCGCATGTTCTTGTCCTGAATGTTCATGTCTTTTGTCACAGTTGTCATAGTTTAGTTTCTTTCAGTTTAGGTTTTTGTTTAGTTTCCATGGCATGACCATTTTCACAGTGCGTCTGGGGAGGCTTGTCTTTTGGGAATTGTCTTCTAAGTCTTCAGATTGTATGGCATCCAGGTTTATATGCCCATCAAACTTGACTGCGGAGATCAAGAGTTTCTGCTGAACTGTCTTGACAACATTAAGTTCTGTGGAGGATCCGTTTCTTTAATCTTAAATAAAAGAAGACTGGAGTTAGCTTGCTTTGGTAAATTTGACCTCTCAAGCAACTCTTTTTGCAATCAGTAATTTGACTCTTCATTGTCACGCATGTATGAAATTTGGGCATGATTTTTGATAGGTTTTAAAATGGATAAATAATTCTGTGTTTTGTTTTTTACACAAACTTAAACTGACACAAAGCACGAAGGTGATTAAAGTTACTATCGTCCCTGTTCAAGATAAATATAATGGTTGACACTGACACATGTTTATGTTTCCCAATTCCTCTGGCTCTGCTCGTCATGGTGAATCATGGAATTGGAACTCTATTGCTAATGGTATTCTTTGTCTACTCAAACACACACTTCAAGGTAAACATGCTAACTTGATTAAACTTAGTCCTTTACTGATTCTACATGTTGAAAGGAGCCAGTTGATGTACTTTGGGCATCTGCCTAGGATGCCTGCTAGACCCCTCCCTTTCAAGGTTTCCACCCAGCTAGAGCAATTTTTAAGGGTTTTGGAGAACTCCCCATACTGTAAATTTACGGAATTGTCCGTATTAGAATTAACAAAACTGTCCGTGAATCGTACGGAGAATATACTGTAAATTTACAGAATCATCCGTATTGTGGGTTGAAGGAAATGACCGTAAATAGTCCGTAGAAAAACAGAAAATGTACTGGCAGAAAATTACTAGGACATTTCCCGTATTTTTAAAGGAGGATTTTTTAACAGTGTAACTTAAGTTTAAGAATATAATCCACCCACTGTTATCATCTTCAATGCCCTGTACCAACAGAGAAGAGCATAGCAGCTACCTGAACGCTACTCCAACAGAGGTCGATAATCTTGTTAATAATTTTACCTCCTCACTACGTACGACTCTGGATACTGTAGCTCCAGTGAAAACTAAGGCCGAAGTACTTGACTCCGTGGTATAATTCTCAAACACGTACCCTAAAGCAGATAACTCGTAAGCTGGAGAGGAAATGGCGCGTCACTAATTTAGATGATTATGTAGCCTGCAGAAATAGTTTGTTGCTTTATAAGAAAGCCCTCTGCAAAGCCAGAACATCTTATTACTCATCACTGAAGAAAATAAGAACAACCCCAGGTTTCTCTTCAGCACTGTGGCCAGGATGGCGAAAAGTCAGAGCTCTGAGCCAACAATCACTTTAACTTTAACTAGTAATGACTTCATGAACTTCTTCAGAAATGAAATTTTTATCATTAGAGAAAAAATTACCAATAATGATCCCACAGATGTAATATTATCTACAGCTACTTTCAGTACCATTGATATTTATTTAAGACATTTTCTCCAATCAATCTTTCTGAGTTAACTTTAGTAATTACTTCCTCCAAACCATCAACGTGTCTTTTAGACTCCATTCCTACAAAACTGCTCAAAGAAGTCCTGCCATTAATTAATTCTTCAATCTTAAATATGATCAACCTATCTCTAATAATCGGCTATATACCACAGGCCTTCCAGCTGGCTGTAGTTAAACCTTTACTCAAAAAGCATCTCTAGATACCAGCTGTCTTAGCTAATTATAGGCCAATCTCCAACCTTCCTTTCATATCAAAAATCCTTGAAAGAGTAGCTGTCAAACGGCTAACAGATCATCTGCAGAGGAATGGCTTATTTGAAGAGTTTCAGTCAGGTTTCAGAGTTCAGCACAGCACAGAAACAGCTTTAGTGAAGGTTACAAATTATCTTCTTATGGCCTCTGACAGTAGACTCATCTCTGTGCTTGTCCTGCTAGACCTCAGTGCAGCGTTCGATACTGTTGACCATAATATCCTATTAGAGCGATTAGAACATGCTGTAGGTATTACAGGTACTGCGCTGCAGTGGTTTGTATCATATCTATCTAATAGACTCCAATTTGTGCATGAAAATGGAGAGTCCTCTTCACACACTGAGGTTAATTATGGTGTTCCACAGGCTTCAGTGCTAGGACCAATTCTGTTTACATTATACATGCTTCCCTTAGGCAGCATCATTAGAAGGCAGCATACATTTTCACTGCTATGCAGATGACACCCAGCTCTATCTGTCCATAAAGCCAGATAACACACACCAATTAGTTAAACTGCAGGAATGTCTTAAAGACATAAAGACCTGATTGGCCGCTAACTTTCTGCTTCTTAATACAGATAAAACTGAGGTTATTGTACTCGGCCCTGAAAA
>NW_005187694.1:329713-331450 GCF_000239375.1 Pundamilia nyererei | reverse complement strand
ACCTGCACACACAGATATCCCCCTAAAATAGCTAAAACTAAAAACAAACTAAAAACTACTTCCAAAAACATTCAGCTTTGATATTAATGAGTTTTTTGGGCTCATTGAGAACATGGTTGTCGTTCAATAATAAAATTATTCCTCAAAAATACAACTTGCCTAATAATTCTGCACTCCCTGTAGTAGACAAAAAGCTATACCTCCTGCCACAGTGTTCCCAAGCTTACTGACAACCTGATAGACAGGACACATTAAGAGATTGGGGGTGCGCTGCTCTTCACCTTGTAAACTTTAGGTCATACCAGCTACTGAAATATTCTACAGTGGTGGGACGTACAAGTGGGCAGAAAGAGTACAGAGCACCAGTAGATGATGATCTCAAGTTTAAGTTATATTCATGTATAACAGTGCAATGAAATTCTTCGGCTCAGAGCCCCCTCAATGTTGCACATAGACAAAATATGTATATTCATTTTAAAAAAAAGAGATCAAATAAATATAGAATAAAAAAATTTCATGGCATATAGAGTAATTGTCCAATATTTCAGCAGTTCAGTAGCCTGACGACTGGGTAGAAACGGTCTTCTGCTGGTGCAGGTCTGGATGCTCCCGTACCCCCTGCCTGATGCCAGGAGTGTGAAGAGTGTATGGCTAGGATGGCTGGGATCAGAGAGCTGGGCCTTTCACATACCGCGCTGTCTGTAGAGGTTCTGGACGGCTGGGAGTTCAGAACTAGCAATGTGTTATGCTGATCTCAGCACCCCCCTTAAAGCCTTGTGGTCCAGAGCATTACAGCTGAGGTACCAGAGCGTAATACAGATTCCAGAATACACACCGATAGAAATCTGTGTGTATTCTGGAAACCATGCCAAACCTCCTCAGCCGCTGCTGAGCCACTGTTTTGCTACTTTTGCGATCACATTCATGTGTAATTTTTTCTCTAATTGTTATTTGTGAAGTGTTACGTCCCCACATAAAAGCTAGGCGATGAGAGTGGGGAACAGTAACAGTTGGATCCGAGTGAAATGAAAAGAACACCAGGCAGAGGTATTTAACACAAAATAAATCTTTATTATAATCAAATACCTCAATCATATAAATGGTAACAACAAAAAGAGACAGCACCGCTGCTTTAATGATAAACCAGTCAAGTCAACCCAAAGAGATAGTGACCACTTCAACAAAGAAAACAACTATAAGGCTTCAACAGAAAAAGACAGCAACGCTGCTAGTAACAATACCAAGGCAGGCCAAACATACTAATGGAGGCCGCCGTCACTTATGGGAAACCACCGCTCAGTTAAGCACTACTCACAAAGAGCCTACACACAGTGGGGCTGGTCACACGCAGCAGGCCGTTTCCATACCTAAACCAGTATCACACACTGACCAGCACAGAGGAAATCCACCAGAAGCCTCTCCACACTGCTCTTCTCCAGCTTATATCACCTCTGAGGGTAATTGGTGGTAAACGAGGGCAGATGAGCAACAGGTGTGTCCTAAAGGAGAAGGCAGGGGCAGAGAGAGACAAGGGGAGGGGCAAGAAAGAAGGAGGAGGAGAGGGAGAAGATAACACCACGCCCACACACTCCCACAGCCTCACAGGATGTAACATGAAGAAATTCATGAAGTCATTAAGTTAAAGCAGGGGTGTCACTACCCGATCCGTACCGGAAACCCGATCGGTACCCCGCATGCGCAAATCTTACGTCACTTCCTCTCTTTGCCAACATTGCG
>NW_005187694.1:326983-329218 GCF_000239375.1 Pundamilia nyererei | reverse complement strand
AACATCTGCACATGCGCGGTACGGATCGGGTAGACCCGATTTGTACGGTCAGACTTTACACATGCGCAGTAAGGATCGGAGAGTCCTGATCCGTAACTTTCTTTTTATTTTTCGTTTTTTGTCTACATTGTACTGAAATGCTTCATTATTGCAAACATTTTAAGATATACTTGTTATTCTTAACATTTTAACAGATACGCTGACCCATAACTATTGTAAAACGCTACGACCGGAAATAAAAGCCTTTCGCGCATGCGGGGTACCGATCGGGTTTCCGGTACGGATGGGGTAGTGACAAGGGGTTCCCAAAGTGTGGGGCCCGCCCCTAGGGGGGGCACAGAGCCAGGGGGGCGCGTTTGGTGGGGCGTGGTCATCCTTAATCACGCCCGCTGAGTTAAAACACGGGGACTCGGGGGTTGGTGTGTATTGTGTTGTGGTGTGATCTGAATAAAATGGCTCAAAACACTGATCCCTGGACCCGCCGTGTCTCATTCACACCACAGCGCGGTATGAAAAGAAAAAACAAACAAAAAAAACACTTGGACACTGCTAACATTATGGACAGGTTTTTGACGGGGCTCCCACACAAACGCAAAGCAGGGGATGAAGCATCGCTAAATATGTTTTCAAACCAACTTCCTTCTGAGCCAAAGACTAGAAAATATGGTGAAGCATATCTTCCCTTTGGTTTCACCTGCACAAGTGCCGAGGTAGGTCTCCCTTGCAGAACAGTTTTTTTTTCCTGCGTCGGGAGCAGGCGCCGGGCTCTCCAAATCACAGACAAACAGTATCCCACATTCTTGATTTTTACTTCACAAACACTTGTAATGACTTACTACTCCTGACATTTCGGAGTTAGCTCTGTATACAGTAGAGTTACAGCGGGATACAAATAACATCAGGCTGATCCTGCCACGATTTGTTCCCCCGGTTCAAATCACGGACAAACAGTATCCTACAGCTGTTTATGTTTTTAAACCCATTTTGTACAGAGAGGCATTTTTTGAAAAATGTATTGATAGCAATATTGAATATTATCACACAGAAAAAAAAACAACTACACGTAAAATAATTACACCGTGACGCCTCTGCCTTTCTAAATGGAGGGACAGTAACTGCGTGTGTAAGCGTGTAAAACCTGCAGACAGTCAGATTAACAGTATTTTGTCTCTATCTGCAATTCTGCAATTCATCTCATGTAAACAATAACGTGGCGCATAGTGTGATGTGAAAAAAGGCACATAAGTTGCGTGATGAACTCCGTATTCCTCGTCCACACGTAAACGCAAAAACTGAGTTTTAAAAAATCTCAGTTTTCGGGGATTTGAAACGCCGTTTACGTGTGGACGAAACAGCTGCGTTTTCAAAAATACCCGTGTAGGTGTGGACGTAGCATAAAAGAGTTAGTAGTGTATTTTATTACTACCTGTAATTTATTGCAGTTTACTTTTATTTGCATAATTGTTTACTAAATGTTTGAGGTGTGAAATAAACCGCAATGGAGTTTGAAAACAAAATATGGGTGTGTGTGGTTGGAGGATGTGTCTGTGCATGCACGGGGGTACCTGGGATGGGTGTTTTTTCTTTTTCATTTATTATGGCGCAACAAACTCTTTCTCCAGGCTAAAGGAATATGTGCTAAATTGGTGAGATGCCATTTGCTCTCAAACATACAGGTTTTCTACTTTAAGATACACGTTTGACAATTATACCCAAGAATCAAGTACTCAGAGGAGCCACAATATCCAGAGGTGTACAAAGGATGTAACACTAATGATGAGATAAATAACTTCTGAGGAAGTAGAGTCCAGGTAAATGCTCTGTACAAAACACTGAAAAGAGTAGCAATGAATGAATTATGCCCTTAATTTAGTTACAGCATTTTCCAAAAGACATCTACTGTAATGAAATGTACTCCCTACTGCCATGTGATCCATTGTTGTAAATTTAAAATTATCTAGAAGTGATCAGACAAAAGAGCGTTTTTAAAAAAATACTGTTAAATGTTCAGTTTGTAAGTCAACACTCTTGCCCAGAGCTTTGTTTCAAAAGTCCTACTTGCTCAAGTACCCAGCGGGTTCTGTTGTTAATATAAATGTAAAAAAATGTAAAAAAAAAATATCCAGTCTTGTCTTTTAAAATAGACCGATGTACAGACACAATGTACAGATACTGTGTGTAATAGTCTTTGGCGCCAAAGAAAAACGATTACAGGTCACCAGAGAACTTCAATCT
>NW_005187694.1:324296-325460 GCF_000239375.1 Pundamilia nyererei | reverse complement strand
TTTAATGAGTCACTCACCAAAGTGAATCGGTTTTTGAGTCATTTGATTCACTGAGTCAGTTGACCAGGGAGTGCAAAAAATTTACATTTTCACTCAAACTTAATTTGTTTCTCTTTTCATGTAAATCCCACTGCTAAGATGAATGATTCTAAAAAAAACAACTATTTTATAGAGCAAAAAGAGCAAAAACATTTCTAAAATTAAGCAATTTCCTATCAATCTATGATTCAGCACAGTAGGGAGGGGGTGAGCGAGTGAGTGATTCGTTCATTCGCTCTATGATTCAGCACAGGAGGGAGGGGGTGAGCGAGTGAGTGATTTGTTCGCTTGCTCTATGATTCAGCACAGGAGGGAGGGGGTGAGCGAGTGAGTGATTTGTTCATTCGCTCTATGATTCAGCACAGGAGG
Source organism: Pundamilia nyererei (assembly GCF_000239375.1). Classification (NCBI taxonomy): domain Eukaryota; kingdom Metazoa; phylum Chordata; class Actinopteri; order Cichliformes; family Cichlidae; genus Pundamilia; species Pundamilia nyererei. The sequence goes on along the minus strand of NW_005187694.1, from coordinate 325,052 downwards.
GAGGGGGTGAGCGAGTGAGTGATTCGTCCGCTTGCTCTATGATTCAGCACAGGAGGGAGGGGGTGAGCAAGTGAGTGATTCGTTCGTTCCTCTATGATTCAGCACAGGAGGGAAGGGGTTAGTGAGTCCTGAGTGATTCGCTTACGCTTACAATTCAGCACAGGAGGGAGGGGGTTAGTGAGTGAGTGAGTGAGTGGTTCGTTCGCTCTATGATTCAGCACAGGAGGGAGGGGGTGAGCGAGTCCTGAGTGATTTGCTTATGCTTACGATTCAACACAGGAAGGGAGGGGTGGGTAGCTCAAATGTGTTGTTAGCATGTTAGCAGAGCGATGCTACTGTGAGCCAAGGAGCTATTTTCTTGATGTGAGCTTCTACTCAGGGTTTTTTCTTCCAGTTCAGAGCAGAAATGCTTTTGTTAAGAAACTGGCTGTCTTCTTTGAACAGAGGCGGGGGTTTACGACACCAACTCTCTGCCATTTATAATCCAGTTTTGAGATCCCTTCCCAGACGCCTTAATGCCCACTCACATCCTGGGCCATCTGACCTCAGGAATTCGCATGATAAGGTGGGGCCAGGTTTCACAATGAACTCACCCGAAACTCTGGCTGATTGGGACACACCCAGTTTCACACCTTGGCTCAGGCGATTAGAGGATCATCAGGGGGTCCTTTTGTCCCTCTGTGGGGGGTTACTCCCACTAGGTTTATATCTGGGACTCTCCACCATTTGACCTTAGAACTGAAGAAGCTTCTCGGA
>NW_005187694.1:307215-315626 GCF_000239375.1 Pundamilia nyererei | reverse complement strand
TCACCCGTTGCCTACTGGTGGTGATCAGAGGGCCCGGTGGCGCCAGCGTCTGGCAGCCTTGCCTCTGTCAATCTGTGTCAAGGCAGCTGTGGATACAATGTAGCTTGCCATCACCAATGGGTGAATGACTGGATGTAGTGTAAAGCGCTATACAAATACAGGCCATTTACCAATAAACAGGGATGAACAGTCACTACTGACACAAGGAGGCACTGCTACAAGAAAGATCAACTGCATGTGACTGACCTGCTTTAGGGGGAACATAGCAGGACAAGCTGAATACAAATAAAAAGGTTACACCATCTAAACAAGAATTAAAACTCCATAAAAACCAGAACTCAGAATAAAAGAAAAGCAATTATTTTAGTAACAATTCCCATTTCCTGTCTGATGCTAATTCACTGGTATAGTATATATTTTTCCTCCCAGGGAAGGCATGAGTTGGTGAGTGTGCATATGTGTGTGAGCAGAGAGGATGTGTGTGCATTAGAAAGTCACAATTTCACACATGCTTAGTCTTCAGTGAGTTTGCTATGAACGGATTTGCGAGGGAGTGTGTATTGGGTGTTGGGGGTGTAAGGTAGGAAATGAGGAAAGAGGGAGACAATTGGGGTGCAGGATGTTCTTGTTTAATGAAGTGGTAGGGGGAACTTTGGTCTGCTGTACATTCGGTTTCCTTCTCTTCTACTTTAGTTTTCTTGTCGTCTCTTGCACTGTTTTTTGTGCTTTGTCCTTTAGAAAGTAATTCTTAACATGTAGTTGGGGTAAGATTGTTCTTATACTGTTTTCCACTCATTAAAACTAGATAAACACACATTGCAATCTATAAAACTAGAACTGAATTAAAGAAAAAGGACATGACCTAAGATGCCATGCCTAAGCGCAAACCTAATTTAGTCTCTGTATCGCTGTACAAAAAAATCACAAAGACTTTTGTCTGACTGCTTGAGTTGCACTGTCAGGGCTTCCATTACTTCCTGACACAGTAGCAGGCATAAGACCCAAATCCAAAACAAGAAAGCTATGACATAATACTTCTTTTCTGTCATTTTTTCCCAATGGAGTACAATGTGGTTGTACAGTACAGCTGTTTTTTATTTTTGTAATTATTTTTTAAAGGGTGTCATTGGCATCTATATGATATAAACAATAGATCCTGTGCTATCTATTCCACACCAGCCATCACAATACTGGATGCCATGTGTAAACTGCCCAGTTACAAAGCTTATGTACTGTTTGTAGGTAGGAGGTACAGTGGCTGTCTACAACAAGTCCTACCTTTTTAAAAGCTAAACTTATAGTAGAATATGATTACCACCCAGCCAGAACCTTATGTCCTCTTTTATGTTAATTGGTGCATCACATGACAGTAACAAACAGTGTCTGGAATACATGGTACTTGACCAATCAGTTCGTATAGTAAATATACTGTATATGTAAAGGACCTGCTGCTTACATTTTGGGCCAGATACCATAAGTCTTTCAGAATCCAGGCCTAGACAGCTCAGAGCCAAAACACAGCAATTCATCAAAAAATGTTTAAATGCAAAATATACACGGACAGTGTGAGATAATACTATGAACAGTTCAAACTCTGGGATTTCTGACACTTTAGGCAGATTCAAAACATAGAATCAAAGCTGGCTGAAATGAAAATCATATGTTTCACGAGCAATGAAAAAAAAGAGGTTGTTAAGACAAGATTTCTAATAACAATAACAACAACAACGATAGTAACAACAATAATGATAATAATAACAATAACCCCTTAGATCCTTAGATGTATCTTGGCTAAGCTATATGGCAGTATGGCTAAAATCAAATAAAACCTTTATGCTTTTGTCCACATGTCCTCTAGGGGCTCTACTTTTTTTTTCTTCCATGTTTTTTTTTTGCCTCCTTGCTGTCACAACTTAATGCACAGCTGAAGTCACTTCCTCGTCATCAGTGGACTGCATAAAGCCACACTCATCCAGAGCCACGTGTTTTTCTCCCTTGATATCTGTGATGTGATGTTTCAGCTGCTGTGATTTTTGTGTGAAACTTACTCCTGTCTACCCAGAGTCTGGTTAATGTTATGGTTAGTTGTTTTTTTTTTTGATGAACTGTGTTAAGCTGTCTTGTTTTAGATGGGAAGTTTGGTAGGAGTTCTGACATTTTCTTTAAACTCAGCATTGTATTCTTGTTTTATTTTCAGTCAGAGGGTATTTTTGTTGTTGTTTGGGCCTTAGCCCCTTAAGTCTAGTTTTGTTTTTGTTAAATCATGTGTGAGACGCTTAACTTAAAATAAACTGCAATTTAGCAGGGGAATAAATAAACTGAAAATGAATCACTTTTCTGCTGAGCTGGGTTTTGTACAGTAGTTCTAAGTTGTGGGTTGCTGGATTTACTTTACTTTGTTATAATCTGTGCCTCCTAGACTTCCAAACTAAGGATAATAACATAAGCTGGGACTCCTCCAGGATCTCTGGAAAGAGGGAGTTTGGAATTGGTAGTATTGGGCTTTTAATTATTTTGCTTGTAGATGACTGACATGGTGCTATCTTTGGAAAATGCAACTTTCTGGTTAAGTAAGTGTGCAGCTGATCTTCTTCTGGGTAATTTTTTTTGGTGTATTTTTGGAGTAATCCTCGGTGGGAATAAGTTCCCGGTTAGGAGCTATGCAATTCAGATCTCTAGTCACTGAAACTTTAGCCTTTCAGGTTACTTTTCACCCAGTATACTCAAGAAGATGGGTGGGTAAAGTTTGTTGTGGTTAGGAACTGGGCTCTTTAATGTGTCTGCCACAACAGGTAAGTTGTTGTTCTGTTGTCAGCTAGCTCTACTTAAGTTTGCCTCAGTTTGTATATTTGCTAGTCCTTTGTAAAATGGAGTCCGTCAGTTGGAGGAACGAGAGGGAGTTCCAGTTGAGGAAGGACGTGGAACTGTAGAAAATGAAGGATGAAACGGTTATGAAGTTGCATCAGCTGGAGCTAATGAACTGTGGGCCTGTTTGGTGCACAATAACATTCACCTTATTCCAGTTTTTGTTTGTTATGGGGGGTTTTGTGTGTGTGTGTGTGTGTGTGTGTGTGTGTGTATGTGTGTGTAGACAGTGTTTCACTGCATTTGAATACATGGCAACTGCACTGGCGTCAAGATTTGTGGGGCATAATGTTGCTCTGTAAGTTGACAGATAGGCCCAGGAGGATTGTTCTAGTCTGTATGGTGGCCTGCTTGGTTAATGAAAAGCAAACTTGTACCTGAAGCCTATAGGCAGCATTTTCTGGGTTTAAAGAAGGTACCAGGTCAATCCTACCTTTACTTTCCTAGGGAGAAGAAATGGCTCTTTTGATAGTTGGTGCTCTGCACGTATGGTTAATGAGTTGGCTGCACTGTGTGAGCTAATGCTTGTGGAGGAATTTGAAGACTATGCCTCAGTTTATTGCTTTATCCAAGTGAACAGAGATTCCACTTTACAGCAGGCTGCCACAGTGGCAGATGAGTTTGTCTTAATTCACAATATAATTGTGAACTGAACTTATCAAAATACACCCTGGTGAGCTAGCAATACAGAGTGTTGTGGGTTTAAGACCTAAGGTAAAGAAGCTGCTTTTTACAAACCTGTTGCTAGCTGTTTGAAATTTAAACTCAAGCGGTAAGCACACGAAGCAAAAACAGCCTGGCTTGTGGAAAAACAGAGTTGTGATTCTCAAATGGACAAAGATGCTAGGCCTGGTAAAAGGCCACATTTGGAGCGTAATTGCTTAATGGTGTCATGCGCTCAGTGTCAGAGGTCGACTAACTCTTGCGCCACCACTCTGATGGTGCAGTGATGAGGCAGGTATAATTAATTGGTTTGCTCATTGCAGTGTGAGACCCTTCGTAACAAACCACAGGTTTGTATTTATGGGAGAGTGTTATGGCCCTATCAGGGCATGCTGTGAAATTGACCTTGTGTGGGTGTCCTGCCAGCTCTCCTGCCGTAGGTGCCACCCTTTTTGTACAGATGACTCTAATCAGCAATTAAGCTAGAGCGGCACTTAATGCTAGAGAAGGGAGTCTAGTGCCAGAGGGCCTTGTTGGTTTTGCACCTAATGAGCTGTGTGGTGGCTGTTTGCTCCTGCTTTGGAGAGTTTTGGTGACTTGTCCCTATTCTTGCCTGACTTTTCAGTTTGGTGATCAGCTCCAGTGTTTTGTGTTCCTCCTAATATTTCTATTAGTAATTATTAATTTCATTATTTTGCCTCACTTTTGCCTTTTTTCAAACCAGACAGTTTTTAGTTTCTCACATCTCATCTGAAATGCAACAGTCTGATCCTGACTGGGTACTAATAATGCACTTCACCCACACATCTGTTTGATATAGGCTTTTGTTTTAGTCAAACCAGCTAATCAATCAACCCTGGCAAGGCCTCCTTGGATGAGGATTTCTAGTGATAATGGCCGAAACACCCGATGAATCCAAGGTCCACTACTGACGATGTGTCCCAAATTTTCTAGATCAGATTTCTAATCCCTAAACCTAACCAAGGAAGAAAAAATGCCAGCTTAGCCTGAGTAAAAGACCGAAAGTTGAGGGACACAACGATGTGTGCTGCTAGTAAAGTTTCTGGGCTGCCTTTCCTCATAACAAGAGTCTCTCCATCTAAAGCAATGCATTATCAGGGACTCTAACATCTAGTCATTCTTACTGAATGTGACAGTGTAACCCTGACTCTGTACCACTGCTCCACCTTGGACACACAAGTCACTGTGACTACCTGTGACTGCTGCACTGGAACAGTGTTGTAATGTAATATTGTGCCATAATTGATGACAGAACTTTCACATGTGATTAAAAAGTTTCAGTGCGTTTTAGACAAGGTAGACAAGGATGTTATTACAGTGCAATATTAAATGCCAAGTACCAAAACAAATCCAAACAGAAATGCATAATTTAAAAAAACTAAAATATTACAATTCAGTATTAAATATATTAAACTATTTAAAAAGTGTCATGCAAGAGATGCAAAAACTTTTTATTGCATATCGGAAATCTGTAATCCATAATTAAGTTGCTTGATATGTAGGAGCTCGCCACACAAACTTTTTAGGACATTTTGGGGAACGTGAGGATCGATAATTTGTGGTTCGATCCTTCTTGTTACCGTTATTTCCTTCTTATAGCACTGCTTTGCTTCATTGTTTAGCTTCTCTGTACTGTATTGTATGTATTATGATCTCACAGGTCAGATGCCCCCCCCCCCCCCCCCAAAAAAAAATATGTTCATCTGTGTTTTTCTCCTTATTACCCACCAGTGACGACTACCCAGAACATTTCCAAACCTTATATGATGGGAGTTTTGTTCACATGGGCCTATGTTTGCTCTTATGTAACAAACCGAGAAGTGGGGGTGGCAGAGGAGTGTGGGAGCTAGACGAAAGGTCATTAAGGGGTATGAGAGAGGAAGTACTTAGGTAGATCAGTAAGCAACTTGAGGTACAAGGCTGTGAAGCATTTAGTGAAGCATTGCGTGTCTTTGTTATCTTTGCTTGGATAGCACCAATGAGCTGCTTTGTACAACACACTGGAATTTGGAACCATGATTTACATTGTTTGTGCATGCATGTGCGTTCAGGTGTTTGTCTGTGTTGTCTTTGCTAAGCAGCTTTATAAGAAGATAAACGGTCTTATAAATGTGTGGGTTTTTAGTCACCCCAACATTATTACTATTACTCACAGATGCAAAAAAAATCATCTGGAACACTTTATTCAGTTTATCTCATTTCTTCTCAGTTTTCACATTTAATATGGTGCATTAAGAACATTTTAATAGTATTTCATATTCAGTGGCCACAAAAATGATACAGACTGTTAAACTGTTAGTACGTTTCCATGTAGATCACAAGGTTATTACCTAGAAGAGAAAACAAGGACATACTGAAAAGCTACGTTCACAACTGTGTGTCCTGATGTTCTCATATTTTCATTTTTTTATGAATATACTTCTGTAAATGGAGAAAACTGTTTGGAAAAGCTCTACAAACTGAATGAACTACTGTAGTCTCTGCTATAGACACCTGTGTAACAGGCACAGGGAAAACGTGCATCTCCACACAGAAAAACCCACCAGGTGGATTTGAAACCAGGACCTTGTTGCTGTGTGGCAACAGTACTAATAACACCACCATGCTGCCCCAGATGAAGCATACTATCCTGAAGCAACAGCGCTGGCCTCCACCACCACATTGTCTCCTGCTGCACTGCAAAAACTTCTCAAGAACAGCTTGAGACCCTGTTGACCTGATCTTAGACAGGGTCTTTACCTTACAATATAAAGCACATTGAGGCAACTGTTGTGTCACGATCCTGGGTCTTATGACCCAGTGTTTTGAGTTTATTTTGATGTTTATAGTATATGATTAAGCTCATTAGCTTTTCTAGTTCATTTGTTATTAGATTGCCCTTGTGTCTTCCAACCCCTGTTAAGTCTCCCTTGCCCTTCATGTGTTTCATGTCTGTGTCTTACGTGGTCAAGTTCAGGTTGTCATGTCTGCATCTCATTAAGTTTCCTGTTTTATTTTGAAGGGGTCCTGTGTTCCTATGTTCAATGTTTTTAGTTTTACTCTCCCCTTGTGACGTCGTTATGTTCATGTGTGTCAGCTGTTTGCCCATGTGTTTCCATTTCCCTCATTATCCTCCTGTGTGTATTTAGTCCGTGTGTCTTCAGTCATTCCTTGTCAGGTCGTCTGCTCAACTACGTCACAACTTCAGGTGTCCATGTCAGTTCACCATGTTTAACGTTTTGTTCATGTTTAGTTTTAGTTCACCCAGTTTAGGTTATTGTTTAGTTTCACCTATGCCCTTTGTTTGTACCTTGTTTCCTAGCCTCAATAAACGGCTTGTTTTTTGTTAAATCCACGTCACGTTCAGTTTTTGGTTTGCGTTTGAGTCCTCTCTTGCAAACACATACAGTCTGCCTCAGCCAGACTGTGACATGTTGTTGTGATTTGAGGCTATATAAATAAAATTGAATTAATGCAATTCCACTACATCTTTGGAGTGTCCTGGAATAGATAACAGCACATTGTTGTCTATTCTATACAATTCTGTACAATTAGGTTCTTATGTACAAAGAATAATAGTCTTAAAGGTTACACTGTATAATGCTAAATGCTTGTACTCTAATACTGTACTTGAACTGCTATCCACGACAGATTTTCCAGTGTGAAACAGTCTTAATTATTTGACACAGTAAAACTTGATTGTATTTAAAACCTAACAAAAGACTCTATATGGACTTTTTAACTTTTGTACAGACCCTTCAATGCCATGTGTCCAGAAAGGACCAAGTGTTTGTGTACAAATGTAATTGTTATAAATGTTTCTGCAGACAGTCTTAAGCAGGATAGATTAAACGGTGACAGTTCTCACATTTTGTAACCTTCACGGGTACCACCATCAGCATTTCCCCATAAATGATATTAATTTAACAAACAATAATCTATTTGCAATTAGCATGTTAATTTCGTCACAAAGCACTTGTTAATTTTTTGTTAAGTAACTTTGAGACAATTTACTCTTTATATAACCATCTTTCCCACTGTCCAGATGTTTAAATGATTATTTTCAAACGGTCTCTTTCTAGTAATTTCTCTAACATATTCATCAAGTGTATCTAGCTTAGTGATAATTAAAGCTCTATAATCAGATTATTTTACTTAATTGAATGTTTCAACTTCATGAATCTCAATTAACACTGAGGGGAGACTCTTTTTAAAGTCTGCGGTGTTTTGGGTTGCTCTGGAAAAACACGTTGCTCAAAAGGCCAATGAAAACACAGTAAAACAACCCTCAGCAGAGGTTTGCACACTATGACGCCTCTGCTTGGCTAGAAAGCGAGACACCCTGGATAAGATAAGTGCTGGAGATAAGATAAGGCAAGTCTTTTCAAAGGGATTTCTCGCACAACCTACGAGCTGTATTCAATTTAGATGGTAAGATATGCATAAAATAAATTGAATTTGGAGGGTGAAGATAATACATTTCTACATTTCACAGTTGTTATTTTGAGAGTGATTTCCACACTTGAAATGGGTTTGATTTGTTTATCCTGGCTGCATGGTTTGTAAAATGACAGGACAAGAATTTGGATGATGCAGAAAAGGTTGATTGGTTGAGTCTGGACTGATGGTTAAGTGACTGTGGTACAGAGGTCTGTGATGACCGTGAAGCTTTTATCAGCAGCCAGATCAGAGCTGGGTGGGGTCTAAACAGAAACCTCCGACATACATACCTTAGTGAATAAGCTATGCTTTGTGGGTATTCAGTAGTGACATTAAATACCATATACTCCAGTCTTTTCTCTTATATACACTCTTTCAGCAATTAACTTTAAAATGCCAGTTTAATATTTATGAATGCATTATTTAGTCAAATTAAATATGCA
>NW_005187694.1:300431-307080 GCF_000239375.1 Pundamilia nyererei | reverse complement strand
ACACACACACACACATTAAAAAATGTATTCTTTCACTTTTAAACATGATAAAAGATACCATTCTGTGCTGCCTGTTATTTATTATTTTAAATATGTTGAAAGCTGTTTGCACTCCTTTCTGGCTTAAGAAATGCAAAATATTGTTACTTGTACAGTTAAATCAATATCTCCTATATTACCAAAAATGATTTATTATTAGCTGAAAATGAGGAATGGTGGAGGAATTTTTTTTAGAAGAATTTCTTTAGCAAAAGAAGCAATAAAACACTATGAAACAGCCCAGTGTTTATAAAACTGTATTATTAGCAAATTGTACATAACAGAAAACAAAACATCTAAAAACATTCAATGACGATTACATAAATCCACAAATATTTTCCATAATGTGATTTTTTTTTTTTTATCAGTGAACATTTTTAATTATTTGTGCCAGTGAACAAATCCTGTCAGAATTTGAAAGTCAGAGTTTTATTAAACTTCTATTTATATAACAAATCAGCAAGGTACCACTTAAAATAATAGTGCTAAGTCAACACCCATGCGTCTCTTTACAGGAACATTATGAATGTTATTTTATGAGAAAAAACAACTTACAAAAAAAGCTTGCCAACAAACTGCCAATGAAACTGTTATAACATGCATCCCCGATACCTCAGCCCAAAGGATTCCTTAACAGAGACAAAAGTCATATAAATAAGACCAAAATAAGACTCAAAATTTGTATACCCAAATACTATATGTACTCGTTTGTAACTGGCTGGATACTGAGATTGAGTGTTTACTGAATACATAAGAAAAATATTAGTACAATAATACAGCTGTCCACAGTTTTTCACATATACGGGCCCAAATCTAATACACACACATTGTTTCACCCCCTTTCTTCCACTGCCAGGGCTAATGAAGAATTCCAGTTGCCAGGCTGGGCGGGCGATGTTCGGACAGTGGGAATTTTTCATCCTGTAATGTTGGCACGGGTCATTAATTGTGCCTTGCCATGAGACCAGTGGGCTTGTCATTTGGGTATAGTACGTCTATACATCTCCTAAACCCCACCCTACTAACTCTCACACATACACACATAAAAACACATGAACAATTCTCATACTCTGGGTGTGTCGGGGTCTGGGTGCTCTGAATGCCCACTCGTGTTCCCTGCAGAGTAGAATGACCCATATACAGTCCCAAACTGATGACCCCTCCTCTAGGGCTTAAACATTCCTGCTAACTGACATGTTTGTGGCAAAGACAAGAAAATGTGCAATTTATATCCAGCTTGATTTTTTCTTGTTGCCATTAAACCAGGATAATGTTTTTTGTTTGTTTATTTGTTTGTTTATTTGTTTTTTAATTGATATGGTGAACAATTAGATTTAATAGGATGTTTAATAATTTTTCAAGGACACATTTTGCTTTCTAGACACTCTACATGCACACACACACACACACATGATCTCTTAAAAAAATTGTGGCTCATCAAAAATGAGATTTTCATACCAAGCACAGGTAAACAATGACTACCTTTAGTGCTGTTGGCCAGCAGGGTCCCCGAGGAAACTGTACTACTGTTGACTGTAGGAAAAGGAAAAGTAATGGCACGTTAAGAGGCAGCAAAAGTGGAAGAAAGACAGGAGTGTTTAGGTGAGAGTAAGGACTTTAAATTTAAATTTACAGACTATGGTGAAGGGAGAGAGCCAGTTGATGCGATTAATAGAAAGAAGGCAGATAAATTACGTGTGTAGGTGACTAGGTGGTGGGGAAGCAAGAAGGGGAAGCAGAAACATTGGACATGAATTCAAGCTACCATTGTGAAGATAGTTGGATGAAGTGGTAGAGAGTATCTCCAGGTAAGAGAAAGTGGTGATTAGAACAAACTTCTGTAGATGAAGGTGAAGGGAACAGAGGTGATGAGGAGATGTTGGGTAGGTATGATACAGAGAAATGCAAAAAGGCATATAATAGTGGATTTTGTGAAAAGGATGGAAATGGCTGTGGTGACAAAATATTTATATGTGCAGTCTGAAAGATATTACAGACTGCAAGGTTGATGTCACTAGAGAATGTAACAGGCATCATATAGTAGTGTGTTGCAAGGGGTTGCAAGAGTAGTTGAGACAAACTCTGGGTGGTAGGGAAGAGACAACTGGGAAAATACAGCTGAAGCAGAGAAGGAAACTGCCAGGAATGTGTTTGATGTTTCTGGGCAGAGGAAAGAAGACAGGGAGAATGTGTAAAGTATCTAAAGGAAGAGGTTGGCAAAGAAAAAGTGTAATAGTCAGGGAGAAAAGGAAAGTAGACAGGAGTACTTGGAGTTGTGCATTCAGGAAAGGAGAGGGGTGGCAAAAACAAAGGAAAAGGCTTACAGCAAGTTGTATGTGACACTGGAGAGTAAAAAAAGGAAAAGAAAAATAGTATTGATTGACTAGATAGAGAGATTGAGCCGGAATGGATGTGAACAGATTAGGGTGATTAAAAATATAGATGGAAATGTACAAATGGGTGAAGGGAATGTTGTGAGAAGGTGGAAGAACCTTCACAAGACTGTCGGGTTTTCAGTTCTGCACCAGTCCTTTTCCAACCAGACCCACATAAGCAGTTTGTTTTCACGGTGGATGCTTCAGACTCTAGGTCTCCTAGGATTGCTCTCCCAACAAAGCAATCCTTTAAGCTTCACTTTTGTTTTCACTAGCTAAAGTTAGCCCTTGAAGAGTGGTTACACTTGTTGGATGTTAAATTGACTTTGCCGTTACCTACCAGAAATGTTTCAAAAATGTTAAACCTGACACTTTCTATCCAGTTCTGATTAGAATCCAGTCGACTCTCTCCAGCAACCTTCCTGCCTTCAACCTGTGAGGTTGCTGGTGGTGTCACTTGGGAATTAATGGACTTGGTGAAGCAGGCTCAGCAGTCTAAATCAGATCCTGGTTCAGGTTCCCCTAATTGTTGCATTAAATGTGCCTGTCTTTATCCACTAAGTGCTTTATTTAGCTAGGTTTGCCTGTCATCGCAGGGTTGGTTGCACCTTCTTCTCTGTTAAAACATAGCTTTTGGTGGCCTCTTTATAGTCTGTTGAACTGTAATTCCACAGTCTTAACAATAACTGATATGTTCTCAAAAGCTGTGCAATTGTGTTCCCTAATCGTTTCTTAATTCGGGAAAACCTTCAGTGAAGCCATAGGAGCCAAGTTAGGTTTAACTTCTGGTTTTCACCCACAACCCAAAAAACAAAGGGCAAATCAAGAACCTGAAGCAGCTCCCAATGTATCAACATCCTAGAGCAGGGGTCCCCAACCCCCGGGCCAGACCGGTACCTGTCCATGAGTCGTTTGGTACCGGGCTGCAAGAGTTGAGCCTCGGGTGTGAAATTAATGGTTCTCAGTGTTTTTATCGGTTTTTAACGTTATTTCTTTATTGTTAACTTGGTTTCCTGGGTCTTTTCCCGTGTGTTATGAGTAAATCTTGTTTTTCTTTGGTACCGGTAGTGGTTTTATTTTGTTGTATTCATCCACAACACCTTAAAGGCCGGTCCGTGAAAATATTGTTCGACATGAACTGGTCCGTGGCGCAAAAGAGGTTGGGTCCTAGAGTACACATTTGGCTTGGATTGGTTGCTCAAAATAAACTCTACTGCAACAAGATTATTTCTCTTTGAATCTCCCCTAGGATATCAACCACCCGTTTCCAGTCCAGGAAGGGGAAATCGCAGTGCTCTCTGTACAATATCATCTGCATCATTGCCAACATTTCTAGAGGCAGGTAAAGGCTGCACTACATCAGACTACACAGGAAAACCATCGTCTAGCAAATCGCAAAATGACTCCACCGTACACAACAGGTGAAAAGATTTGGCTTTCTTTCAGCAACTCTCCTCTCCAGTGCATCTCAAGAAAACTAGCATCAAATGAGTCATTAACCCCTTCAGGAGGAGTATAGCCCTGAAGAGAAATCCTGGAACCCTCTTTCCTTTACACTTAACCTTCTTTCATCACTGACTTTTACAGTTCTCCTCCATATTATTTGTCTTTTCTTTCCAATCAAGTCTGTTTTTGAGTTTCAGGTGGATTGTGCACTCTGCCTTTGGGCCGAGTATTGCTCTATGTTAAGCCTTTCTTACACCTGCTCCAAGTTAACACAATCATTCCAGACTTTTAAAATCTCGATCAGATCTTGACCAAATCGTCTTCACCACTTGGGAATCATACTCTGCTTACTTGAAGTCTTTTCACATTCTGTTGGCTTCAATATGGAATACATTATGAATTCTCATATTTTGAAGCAATTTGAGGAATTTGAAGAAAGCAGGGGAAACGGTGTTGACTCTATTTAAAAGCTCAGTAAAGCTCAGAGCTGACTGAGAGGCAAAACAGTAAGGATTGGCCTCCAGCTTCTGGTTGTCTCACTCAGTCTGCCCATTGAAAGTGGATGAAAGATTGACCTCAGCTCTGAGTTCTGTTGAAAGAATCCCTTTCACACGTGGGGAGTGAACTGGGGTCCAGAGTTGAAAATTATGTCTGTTCAAAACCTGTGTGGCTGGAAAATTTAATTGGTGTGCAGTTTAGAGAGCTGATTGGAGCTTGGGAAGAGAAATGAAATGGACAGCCTTGGAAAACCGATGTAGTATGTTTAATACTACTGTGCTACCTGAGGAGGGTGGAAGGACAATTACAAATTCCAGGGTAATGTGCGACCAAGGGGAACCAGGCAAGTGGGAAGTGGTCGCAACAAACTGGCAAGAGAACAGTTGCAAGATTTGTTTTGAGCACATATAGAGTAAGCAGAAGCATATTTTCTGACATCTTTAACCTGAGATGGACACCAAAACAGATGTTGCAAGAAGGTGCCCAGTTAATTACCTTTGGACAGACTTTCAAAGGAATGTAGAGACAATTTGGTGGGACTCGTGTTGGTGAAGAGACTTTGACTACCTCAACAAACATTCTGATCTTGTCAAACATGAAGTGGTTGAGAAATGAATTGCCAAAATGTCCTTTACATGGGCCTGCATAACAGCTGAAGCATTGGTGAATCAGAAGGGCATTACCAAATACTCAAAAAGACCAAGATGTGAGATCTTTTTTTTTTTTTTGCCTGTCCCGTTTGGCTCTTTTGCCATCAGAATTATTGTCTAAAGGCAAAGAAAGATGCCCAACGGATTTACTTTACCAAATGGACCATTCCAGCCTTGCCATAATGGTTTATTTGATTCACCTTTTATTGTTTATTTTATTTTATTTTATTTTCACTTGCTAAATACGGGACAGACTTGACTGGGAAAAAGAAAAGGGAGAAAGAAACAGGGAAAGAAAAACAGCGGGGAAGAGGGACGGGGATAAGGGGCAAAAAACAAAAACCAACAAAATAAGCAGACAAAAAATACATATGACAATCACCTGGATGACCTGTTGAGAAAGAAAAAAGAGAAAACAAGCAGAAGAAAAAAAGAGCAACATAATAAACATCATCGGGATGATCTATGGGAATATAACAGTAAATACTAAATATTAAACATTATTGTGCAGCGCGTAAGATCGACAGCGCACAGTGTGCTTTGAGGTAGGAGCCAAAAAGGGTGTAGTTTGTGTGTGGGACCACCCGTGTGTACACCTGTGAGCATGAGCGCGCTTGTATTTAAAAGGTTCCTTCATGTAATGATCTGCTAGAGGGTGTGGGGGGCCACAGCACCGTCCTCCAGGGCATGAAGCAGGTATGGAGGAGATCAAAACTCCAGACATCCAGAGGTCCTCAGAACACAAGAGACCAAGGAAGACCAACAGAGGGGCAGCCGTGCCACTATCCCAGAAAGAGCTGAGGAGAGCCCCAGATGAGGGCTCACTCAGCAGCCGCGGAGCATAAGCCAGGGGGGGTTACAGTGACGTGCCCATGAGCTCCGCCGGCAGCCAGCTGTGCCAGAGTGACTGAGCCCCAGACCGAGAGGCTGAGGGCACTCCACCCCCGAAGTGGCCCGAGCGAGCCCCAGGCTCCAGGCCCCGACAAGCAGTCACCAGGAGTGAGCCGGTGTGTACCTGGACGCCCATGCCCAGACACAAAGAACAACCAATGCACCGATGTCTGAGGGCGTCTGCCACTGGTAGGGGAAGTGGTGGGGGGGAGAAAGGCCTCCATACCTTGGAGGGCCTGAGATGTCCCTAGAGAGGTGGCGTCTGATACCCAACACTCACCCAACGTGGAGACAGACATAAAGAGACACTGTACACACAATCACACTCCCCAAGCGTACTCTAAGCCCCAGGTCTAGGTACCCTTGCTCCTGGAGGGGGAAACTGCACACAGACCCAGGTAGTGTTACCCTTTTCCCTGGGGTGGAGAGAGGCAGACTGCCCCGACTCGGCAACAGCAGGGAGACCCCAGACCCCAATTGGACGGCACCCTAATGGTCTTTTGGATTCCGTGTAGCGTGCCCACCCCCAAGGTCCTATATGTATGTGTTATGAGAGTGTGAGTAATGTGAATGTCTATGTTGTGGGATAAAATTGAGGCACAGGCAGCCAGAAGGGGACAGAGGGGGGGATGCCTCCCCTGCACCCTGGTGACACACCTTTACCCCAAGGCCCTCCATATGTGGGTGATTGTGGTGGAGCGGGAAGAGGGAGGCAGCTGGAGATGGGGAGGGAAGGAAGGGAGGGGCAAG
>NW_005187694.1:276923-292749 GCF_000239375.1 Pundamilia nyererei | reverse complement strand
TAAGTGTTAAACATTATTGTGCAGCACGTAAGATCGACAGCGCACAGTGTGCTTTAAGGTAGGAGCCAAAAAGGGTGTAGTTTGTGCGTACACCCGTGTGTACCTGGCTCACCGTCTTCACTCTAATTCATCTCAAAGTTCTTTTGGGTTGAGGTCAGGACTTTGTGCAGGCCAGTAAAGTTCTTCCACACCAAACTCGCTCACCTATGTTTTTATTGACCTAGTATTTTTCACTAGACAGAGAACGGAATAAAAACTACCGAATCTCCAGAAACTAGCTTTGGAATGTCCTTCAGGAATCCAAAGAACTATTTCTGAAGAGTACTTTACATTTACAAATTAAAAGAAAGCTTTCCTAAGAGAGTTTAGGCAGAATAAAGGTGGTTACATGAAATATTGGCTTTCAAGCTTGTTAGAATTGCACAGACTTTAATTCTGCCCTTTATGTTTTGCTGCACCTATGTCTCATTTTTCTTACAAAACATAAAGAACTGAAGGGTGTCTCAAGATTTTTGCACAGTACTGTATTCATTAATACCATCTCTTAAATAGATTTAAAAAATAAGCTATTTGGAACACAAATACTCACACCTCACTATTCTGGAAGTATACGTTTCCATTGTATTTCCTTTGGTTCTCTTTTGTTTGAAAGCAAGATTTATTTTTTTTTTTTTTGCATTTAATGACTTTCATAGTCATTTTCCCTTTCTTATGCTCTCCTTTTGTCCCCATCTATATGTAATATTTGTATATGTACATATTGAAAGAAACTCCTTTTCAGCATGCTAATTCCACTGTGCTCATACATGGCAAGAAAAGGCTCGGTAGGTATGTGTGTATGATGGTGCTAAGAATGCTTTTTACACTCTCTGGCATCAATACTGACAGCTTATCACTACCTCACAGCACAACCTAAACAAAGCCTTTATTTGTCTCTTTTTTGAGCATGTAAAGAATTTCCAAATAAAGGAAATGGGTTCTTAGTTTCTTCAGCATTAGGGAGGAGGACAATGACAATGGGCAACACAATCGGCAGAAACCCCGATGAACAATTTCAGCCTTATTTATTGGTTTTTGGGATTTCCACGGCTAATTTGCTGTGAAATGCAGCAATGGACATGGAGATAATTTCCTGAACAAAACCTCCAGTAATTAGTCTGTGGTCAGATTCTGGAGAGCTTCCCTTGGTAGACTGGCTTCGCTCAGGCCTGGCAAAGGGACAGGAGCCTCATCATCAGCTACTTTTCCCCATCCTTCTCTCCTTAAGATCTCACTTAAACTCCACACCATCAGCACCATTACTTCTCTTTGTCATTTCCTTTTGTCTCATCATGTCCCACTCACAGTGAATGATGTCTGCCAGCATGCTGTTAAAAAAATTGTGAGGAGGATGTGGTATTTAATTTGCAAATACTATGGTTCATACCTAAGGGCTGACCGCTGTGTTTCTCCATCATGAAATCCTTATTTAGTAGAGATGGACTATAGGAAAAGGGACATACAATTAAATAAATCTCTTGGACGTTGGTTGTTTTGAAATATTTACAAAAAATATTTTCCCATGGTTAATTTTAGTCATTGAATTTTTTGCCTTTGAGCTAGTGTTATCAAGATGAGTAGTCACATCAATAAATTACATTTTACAAAAGCTCTATCCACCACCAATGTCCCTGTTCATAAACTCCTAGTTTTGGAACTTCCCATTGAAACTTTTTTTTACATTTGAAACTCAGAATGTATGGATTGAGCTTCATAAAATTTTAAAGCTGCATTGGTTCAACATTTTAGTCTTTCAGCTTATTGTTGTGTTTTCATAGCCTGCAAATGTACCATATTTGATATGTATCAGTGCTTATGTCCAGTAGCTGCAGCTTTTCAATTAATAAAAAACAAACAACAAAGTGTACTTTAAGCAGCAAAGAGAAGACAGACATTCTGTAAGTATTTCAGCTTATTATTATTTTTTTTTAATGTAAAGAGCTTGTATAAACAGAATACAAGTCAGTGATTATTGCCTCCTATCAAACGAAAATCAGCAGTGGTAAATATTTTTTTAATCGTGATTTTGCTTTTAACCATGCTTGATTTTTGTATTGCATGTAAAGGGTCATTGTAGGATCTTTTTTTGCTTGTTTGTTTGTTTGTTTGTTTTTTGGTGCATGTGCATGCCTGCATTTTATAGTGGGAGAGAATTTAAAGTGAATTATTGCTTGAGGTTAAAAGCACAGAATGCTCGGCTATAGTAGAAAAGTGCCACCAGTTGTTTTACCAGTTTTAAACTTTATTACAATTTGACTCAAACTTCTGTTTTTTTATTTGTTAAAAAGAGTTAACTCGCCAAAATAACTACTGAGATCTGAGAATGCAAAGACCTGGTTAAACATAACTTTGAGTTGACAGATTGTTAGCAGATAGACGATAAAAACCATTATTTAAAATGTATGCCAAGTGTGCATGAGGTTGAGCTTTTAATTGTCATTAAATGTCCCGGTTGCGGATTTCCGCAATTAAGTTGAAATTTCCTTTTTGGTGTAAGAAACACTGATTATAACTTCAAAACAACAACAACAACAATAAACAAACAAAATCTGAATTATAATTATTTAATTGTAGCTGTTCCATGGAGTGTGTTTAAATAGTGTCACTGCTGGTAGTAAATGGAAGTAAATGAAAGATGCATGCTGATTGGTTAGTTGGAGGAATGCTGTTGAGGGCTGAATATAACAGGACGGGGGGATGGTTAACATCTGCAAACTGCCTTGGTGGAGGCCAACTTTCCTCTTCTTCCTCAAGCTCTCCGTCTCTACCGTGGCCAATTAAGTGAATTTCAGCAAAAGAGCATTTTATTAGTATTAGCCTACAGCCGCAGCACACAGCAATAAATACTTCCTTTGAGCACTCTGGAAAACAAATTGGCACATTAACTGGTGAATGGCTGAAAGAGGCTCTCCTGCCCATGCCTTCAGGGCTGGCTGGGAGATTTGCAAGGGTGCCGATTCGGAGGCAAACTCTCGGCTTTATCATTCAGCGTGACAGTGTGGGGCTGGAGCGCAGGACCCAGACGGGGGAGAGTGATGCCAGATGTCAGCCATTAGCTCTTTCTCTCCATCTTTCCTCTCTACATACACAAATACATAGGCACACCCTCCAACATTAACTCCCTGTGTTCCCTTTGGCAAGCCCAAGCTGTTTGCTTTTGTGGCCTGACGAGCCCTCTCTATTTATCTGTTATTACATTGTAATTGTCAGATCCAAAAACCAAGAGGGAACCTGCCATGTGTGCCAGCACTGTTGGCTGAAGGTCAGTGTCTACTGCCGCTCATTCCCTCTTCGACCTGCTTCTTTGATTCCACTTGTTCCCTGTATTGATTTTCTTCAATCTGATGTGAAATATTCCAGGGTATATACAGCATGTGAGCATTTGTGTGTGTACTCTGGATTCCAACTCCTTTTGCATTAGCAGCTAACTGACTTTTTCCCTCCCACCATCCGTGCTGGCTACATCCCCCACCCCAGCACTGCATCAGAGGGGCTTTCAGCAGTGCTAATGAGGATTAGCATGTTTGTCTTGATTATATGTGTGTCACTCTAATCCTTTCAGCAGTAATGTTTTTTGCAGGAAATACAAGTAATTTATGCACGGTGCATGTTTCATTGGGTTGTACATTGGCAAGACATTTCACACAGGTTGGGGAAAGTGTACTGTTTGGCAGTTAAATACACTATCAGTTACTAACCCAACACAACGAAATAAAGGTTTCTGGCAAGAAGGGATACCAAGTGGTCTCTGGGGATTATTTTAACCACAGAGGTAAAGGTTTGCCACACAATGGAGAATTTAAACTTAAGGAAAAAAACAATCATTCTTTTAAAACTTTCTATGTGATTGAGCATGCATCAATGAGGTGTTTGAATTTGTTTCTCAAAATTTCCAACATTTGTTAAAGTTAGCTTGCTATAGTTTGCTTAATTGTTGTTGCACAGTTAGACTGCTAACAGATACAATTTTAGTGGATGAATTTGTTGTTAGTTTTAGAATGAAGAGAAGGACATGACGACACAAGACCTGACATGATCCATGCATACTGTCTGAAAATGCTGCCGGCACTCCATGCATATCTGGCAGCACAAGTATGGGGGCTGTTAAAAGGAGGCACTCATCCAGACTGGCTAAATTAGGGCTGAAAAATCCTGATCATGAAGGATCCCAATAAGGGTACGGCACCATCAATTTACTGACTAATGAGACAAAGATTATCTGCCTCTCCACAACATGGAAGCTTTTGTCAGGCGCTGTAGCAACCAACCTGAGTAGGCACATCAATCAATAGATGAGAACAGCTTAGAAGGCATTGGAAATAAGACCAGAGGACCATAGCACCAGTTCTTGGTTGATAAAGCAGTACAAGTACTACTCCAAGACCAGGTAGACCAGCCCGAGCACCTCCTGGACTATCTAAAAGAAAGAGTTAATGCCCCTCATATGGATACTGGAGTGCTTGGCACTGTACAAAGCTAATGGTGTTCTAATAGCCTTCATCATGAACTCAATGAGACTGTTGAAGACAACACTGGAGGCCAACTCAGATGTAATCGGACAAGTCACCGTCAAATGACTTGATAAGGCACTATCCTCGCTGCTATTCTGCATAGGCCTCAACCCACTAACTCAACTCATTGCTAAGAGCAGATGTGGCTATAGATGCTGGAATGGAGTGATCCTCATCACCTTCTTTACATTGATGGCATCAGTCTGTATGCCAGCTTTAATTGAGACATCGGCCAACTGACCCACCTCATCAGAATCTAGAGCAAGCACACTGATTCAGTTCAACTCAGTGTTATTTATATAGCGCCAAGTCACAAACAAAAGTCTTAAGGTACTTTATAATGTAAGGTAAAGACCCTACAATCATGGAGATAAAACCCCAATAATCAAACAACCTATGAGCAAACACTTGGCGACACTAGGAAGGAAAAGCTTTGTTTTAACAGGAAAAAACCTCTGGCAGAACCAGGGATCAGGGAAGGGCATCTCATTTTTATCAGAATTTAGAAGCAGAAAATTAGACGTCATCCAGTTCTTTATGTCTTTGAGACCTTTATATAATAGATAGATAGATAGATAGATAGATAGATAGATAGATAGATAGATAGATAGAGCATGATGCCATCTATATAGCAAGGAAAATGTATGATTTGCCCAAGGGAAGCATGTATAATGTAAACAGAAATGTTCTCAGTGAGGAACCCAACAGATACACACACACACACACACACACACACACACACACACACGCCGATTCATGTCTCATTGCACTCTGAAATGAAAGCAGATCAAAATGTATTCTAAACTTTTGACTCATCAAAGTAGTGACCCTTGACAGATATAACAGCTGAACAGAGCTGTTACATCCTTTCTACAATAGATATTAAACATTCTTCAGAAAGGTCTTCCCATATCTGATGCATAATGTGTGGCACTTGTAGGTTACTTTGCTTTCACTCTTCTGTAAGCTGAAAGACTAAAATGTTCTGTCCAGAGACAGTGCTTCAAGCTTACCATCATGTTCTTTTCTTCGTGAGGTAGTTCTGGCATAGCTTGGACTTATGTTTTGTGTCATTATCTTGCTGTAGGATGATCTCCTGACCAACTAGACGCATACCAGAGGGTGTTGCATGGTGCTGCAGAATGCTGCGTTGGCCATTTTGGTTCAGGGTGCCTCTCACTCTGTACGAGTCACCGACCCTGGATCCAGAAAAACAGCCCCACACCACCACACTTCCTCCTCCATGTTTGACTGTTGATGCCACACACTGTGGAACCAGCCTTTCACCTACTCGAAGGCCTAGAAAGATCCTATGTGATGAACCGAAACTTTCACATTTTGATTCATCAGTCCATAATACCTTCTTCCAGTCCAATGGCGGTGTTTCATGGCCCAGGCAAGCCTCTTTTTCTTATTCTAATGGCTTAGCAATGGCTTTCTTGCTGCAACTCGTACAGTCAAACCTGCAGCTCAAAGTCTTCTCTTCACAGTTGAAACTGAGACTTGCTTACTACGACCACTATTAAGCTGTGCTTGAAGCTGTTGTCCTGTGAGCTGCCTATTAACTCTCATGCAGACATAGGGGGTTGAAAGTAATCCAGAAAAGTTGGAACACCTGTAGGCATTAGTAACACCAACTTTCAAGGCTAGATCACCCTCCATTGCTGCTGAACAGCTTTGAATTGTTAACCTATTTTGTGTTCCCTGAAAAAGACCTTTTTGTACATTTCTGAAATGTACATCATTTTTCAGTTTTGTGTAGCCTGTCCTCTTCTCTTTTTTAACCTCTGGTAGTTCACCATTTACCTTTGTACAATTCCAAGCTATTCATTGGAGTTGAACAACTTGAATTGCAATAAATAACTGGAAAAATTCGGGTTTGACCTTTTTTCTTTTAATTAGCCAGTAGTCAGAGATTTTTTGAAGCCCCTCCTAAATTATAGATCATGATTAATTTCAATGGTAAAATCAGCCAGTGAAAATTTCAGAGTTTTATCTTTAATAGTTTTGTTAATATTCTTGTTTGAACAGTGTCTCACTGATTCAGTAAAAGGACTAGATGTTACAATTCCTGATAATGCATTACTTTAAATGGAGAAAATCTTGCGGGGTGGCTGTTATGAGAAAATGCAGCCCAGAAACTTTACCAGCGGGACACATCGTTGTGTGCCTCAACTTTCGGCCTTTTACCCAAGCTAATCTGCCATTTTTTTCCTTCCTTGGTTAGGTTTAGGGATTAGATATTATTTGAACAGTGTCTCAGATTTCAATCAGATTGCAATGTGCAAAAGAATAAAATGGTATAAAACTGGATTGATGGACCATTTTTCAAAACCAAACATTTTGAAACTATATTTGATATTTGAAGCAAACTTCACAGAGAACTTCACAGCAATCATCATACATGCCCAAGCTTTGGACAATAAATCAAAGACAGTCGAACAACATGCCAACTTTAATTTGAAATGAAATGACACAAAGCACAAATAATAGAAGGGGTGGGATACCTGAAATTTGTGCCAACAAAACCCACAGAGCCTCCAATGCAAACTGTGCAGGTCTATAAATGCAGACCCTTATAGCTGCATAGTCCTGCAGCCCATGCATTAGGGAACCAAAGCTACAGGGCACATGTAATGAGAAGCTCCACAAACCATCTGACAAAGATGCATTATATCATGCCCTGGTATGCATTCAGTGCCCTTGTTGCTGATCTCCGGCCTAGTTCACTTTCAGACCATTATTGGATAGTGAAGAATGTTGGCTTGAAGTTAAAATATTGTGTATTTCCATCTTATTTTCTGAAACATCAGTTGCAATCTGACATATTTAAGCCCATCGTTGAGCTGAGCCAAACATCTGATATTCTGGGTCTCATACTAGGGCACATCAAGCGTTTCTAACTAACTGGATGCTCTTTAGGATCAGGTTAATGTTATCAGTGGGCAAATTTCAGCCCAAACCATGATTGTTTTTTAAACCATACTAAGTAGTCATGTTACCAAAACCTAACAAAAGAGCAAATGAATATATAAATAAACAGCAAGTGAAACTAAAAACAATTTAAAAAGCAATTTTTACGTTTTCTCCTAAAGCACTGTTATTATCTGTCTCTTATTTCAGATTTATTTTATTTTATTTACTTATTGCCATCTGATGGCTAAATGGGATGGACCGCAACATTACTCGTCTTAAAGCCCTCCTTACATGGAGGCCTGTGTATGGGATCTATCTCAGCAGGCCAGTCTATGAGGCCTGGTGGTTGATGGAGGACTGGTGCCAGGTCTGGGCTGTGGTCCCTTTTGGTGTCAAGCCCCGTCAGTCAGTGCATGCTGCTCCTCCTAGGGCTTCCACCCTCTCCAGCACTATCCCCTCTTCTCGTCCCCACAGGCCCATCAAAGGCTGATTTTCCACGCCGGCAAGCCAGCCGAGGAGGTTTGCAGCCAAGGACAGGTGGGAGGCAGGGGAGACAGGAGAAAGCTGAGGAGGCCAGTGAGCCAGCATCTGAGCCCAGGGAGGGTGCTGGGTTCAGGCCAGTAACTGAACCGAAAATAGTCCTGCCATCACACACGGGCCTAGAGGTGCATGTGGCTCCAACTGTGCACACACCTTGCTCCAATAAATATAGACCACCAAGCCATTAGATTTTAATGGGATCAATTCATTGATGTTATGGGACTCCTTCATCAATAAAACATTAAAAATGTTGAGGCAACTCACATCATGAATCAGATTAACTACATGCTATTTCAGCATGTGCATTATACATAACTCCATATGGATTTTATAGACATACAGTATACAGTATATGTCTATAAAAAGTTAAAGCAATATCTGAACAGAAAAAAAAATCACACAACTTGAAATCATAACATTGTGAATTGGAGTCAAAATTTTTTTTTTTTTAGCCTTAAAAAAGTGGAGAAAGCCGCTGTCCAATGGGTTATATCTGTGTCACACCAGTGAGGCCACTCAAGCTATTGGACTTATTTTCCATTGGTCTCTCATTCCCCTGTTCTTTTTAGATTTTAAACTTCCCCTGCCACCTCCCATTTTATACTGGTGTAAATGAGTTCCCCCACAAAATCTATAGTGCGTCTTTAAAAAGCGATAACTCTCATGGCAGTGCTGTGACATTGACCCCCCCTAGCAGGGCAGTTCCGGTTCAGTGCCCAGGCCTCACGCTTTTTGAACACACACAAACACATGCACGGTACACACATCCGCTCTCATATATCCACAAATTCACACACACTGGGCCAGACCCCAGGTGTACCAAGAGGAGCAGTTAAATTTCATCATTACCCTTTCTTCCCGGTGTTGGGGCTTTTTATAGGGCCTTTTTATGGCCCGCTCTGAAGGTGCCACTTTGGTCCCAATGGTGCACGGGAGAGAGATAGATAGATGAAGAGGGATATGGAGACGGGGAAGATGAGAGGGGAGGGCGGCGAAGGAGGGGGGGAGGTGGAGGAAAGAGATCTGTGCTACAGATGGAGGTAGAGGTAGGAGGATGAGAAAGAAGTGTGTATGAACACCCACAAACATGCCCACTGTCAGACATACAAGCAAAGCAAGTAGGGCACTGGGGAGTGAGAAAAAAGAAAAATGGAACAAAAAGACTTGCAGGGGGATACAGAGTGAAAGAGAAGGGAAGAGAGTAAGGCAGACGAAGAGAGAGGGCCATCAGTTGTCAATGTGACTGCAGCCTGATATAAAAACAGTGGCAAGGGTGGCAGATAAGGCGGATGATGAATGAGCTGGAGACACTCATCCATCCCACTGAAGGATTTGTGGCCAGGGAGTCATGTACAGACACATCTAAGAAATAAAGGACTGTATTTGTTTGTGCTTGTACATTTGTGTGTGTGTGTTTGCGCGTGCATGCGTTTGTGTATCGGAGGGGATGGTTGTGCTTGCTTTGTGTTTTAGGAAGGCGTGAGGAACTTGTGATAGATAGATGGGCCATGGCAGAAATAAGGTTTTCACTACAAGACTAGGTACATATATCTAAGTATGTGGTAACAGGTAGCCAGTCTCTACATGTCAGTTGTTATACATGCATTCTGAAGTTGTTCATGTGCATACTTCCATGGCAAACCTACTGTAGCAAGGTAGCAAAGGCACGCCTCTGCACTGGAAGATGTATGGCCATGCTGCAGTCTTACCCCACAAAGGCCCATCCATATCCCTCACTGCTATCAGCGTTGTCCAAGTCTGTTTTATTGCACCAAACAGTGGCCATAATGATACTAGGACTCTGAACATGTCAGGATAGAGTAGATCGATTGGTAAACATACACAGCTGCTTGAGATACACTTGTATATCATTGTGCTGATTTGCAGAGAGAAGCTATAATAGAGGTTCAGTTGTTGTTGAAAGTAGTCCAAATGCTGTATTCTCACAAGTGTGGCACGTTGTGAGAATCTTTAGCAAATATTCAATTTAGTTATGTTAATCACTTTAACAACTGTAAAACTGAAATACATCCACTACAGTCAATAATCTTTTTGTTTTAGATTGGTAAAATTAAAATTTTCATTGTTGGACTTTTTATTTAAATTTTATTAATTGCAACATACAGATTTGTGAATAATTAAAAGAAAATAAACTTTTAAAATGTCCACCTTGATACTGATTATCCAGGTTTCTGGAATTTTGCTAGAGCCTTTCTTTCATCTTTCTTTCAAAAGGTGTTTTTTTTTTTTATCAAGGAAAGTCACATATTAAAGTTTCACATTATTTTCAGATTGTTATCAAAACATTCAGTGTCTTCTGAAGTCCTATGGATGGGACATTGTTTTCTGGAGGAGACCACTCGCATTAGGACATAAGCTGTTCATCAGAGGACAAAGGTGATTACTCAGTACATCTTTTTATTGATTTACAATGACCCTTCTTTCTAACGCGACAAATGGATCCATATCATACTAGCAAAATGCCTCCCATGGCTTAACAGAGAACAACTCACTGTAGGAGTTAAGAGGGAAGGATTTTCCTTTTATTTTTTTCACCTGTCTTAAATGCATGGTATCGAATAAGAAATAATAAAAGAAAAAAAAAAAAGCATCAGCAAGTGAAATACCACTTTGTGTTTATTGGGAATTTGACCTTAAATAAAAAGTTGACATCTTTCTGGTGACTATTTCTTCTTCAAAAGTAGCTTTTCATGGTCACTTGAACATGAATCCTGATTTTCTTTCCCACCTTAACATTTCCTCTAGTTACATAAAAGGGAAACATTTAATTAAGTTACTAAAGTGATTAAGCATTTTAATGCTTAACTTCCAAAGTCACCATTAAGGAAACTATGTTTAAGTCTTAGGAGTGTAATACGTCCCATCTAACATTTTGTTGTAACTAAAATTCATGCTGTCTTTGACCCAAGCATCAACTACATTAGATCTCCCTGGTGGATGTGTTAAATACTTTGTGCACATGTTGAAAACTGCTTCTGTATGTCTTCGCCTATGGAAATGACTCACTGTTCACTGTGGTGATGTTAAACACAGGGTTGTTGGGGGATGTCTTATATAAAAGAATGAGGATAAAAATGTAAACAAGAGCAATCCAATCAACCAGAAAAGAGACGTTTATAGGTTTAAAAAAAAAAAAAAACAGAAATGGATCACTTTATTATACATTGAGTTAACTTTTCTTTTTAACATTTTTGCTTAATGATGATGTTTATTTGTTAGTTACCCTTTATCTCCACTATACAATGAGAACCTAAGGGATGTTAAAATTAGACAATTGGCTCCTTAATTCCTTAGCTTTGAAAAAAACATAGCCCCAAATCCTCAATAGAAAGAAAACTGGTTGGTGATTAAGTCACATAATTTGTCACAAAATATTACAAACTTACACACACTCAAGCACTCCTGATCTACATGGAGGTGTTGTTGTTCATGTCACAGAGGGCTTGAGGGCAGACACTAAGATTGAGCCTTTGTCTCACTGCATTTTGATGTGTGTGGAGAAGGTGTCCTAGACTACTTTTGGAAGTTGAATAGCAAAATTGTTAGTCCTCCGATTCTGTTCCTGGCTATCTGCAGACTTTTTAGTGACCAGCCACCAATGGATCTATTAGAAAGAGGTTTCAGTTATTGGCATAAAATACATCTAGGTTTGAAAAATGTATCAATTTGCAGTCAAATTTGGCATTTACCCTGTCAACTTTATATATAGAATGTGTGTAAACTTTTAATATAGCATATGTTTCTTTTAGCTAGTTTGAATGTCCAGCCTTGTGTTTGTTGGACCTTCCATGGGAAGTTCAGACCCACTGTTACCCCTCACAAGTGCCAGTGTCAGTACTGTGTGTCTTTTGCCAGCCTCAGCAGGCAGCAGTCCTCTGCTCCTACCCCATGCCCCAGGTCTTTGCAAACTCCCTCATGTGCACATGCACCTTATGGTTCAAGCACTTTCGCCAATTTTCCACCATCTGCCTGTCCCCTGTACTTAGACACAGAGGCAAGATCTCTGCTGGATAGTGACCACAACCCTTCACCTTGTCGGAGCAGAGACATTTCAGATGTTAACTTGCAGCCTGCAGAGCACAGAGTGCTCCTCAACCATCATGCCAAAAAACAGCTGAACTTGCTCATGTTAAGGGGGCAGATCACCCCTCTACCAATTTTTCTCTTGAGTCTTCCCTTCCCTGTGCTGTCTTCCTTTCTGTTTCCTTTCTTTCATGCATCAATGCTCCTCTCCTCTCCACTCCTCCCTTTCTCTTTTTTCTTCCTCCACCCTTCTCCCTCTCACCATCTAGCCTCCTTTCTAGCGCTCTGCTTACTCCCTTGCTCAGTCTTGCAAATGGCTGCTCGCCAACGGTTTGTCTGCGAAGAAAACAGATTTGAATGAAGAATGGAGACAAAAGAGGGAACAAAGAGGCAATAAAAAGCACTAAACACAAAGAGACACATGTCTGTTGGAAATGCATAGTTTAGTATGTGAGTGTGTTCTTTCTAGTGTGTGCCTATTCAAAGGTCTTTGCTGTACAGTGGGCAGCAGTCCAAGACTAGAGGGTAATCCTTTACCCAGGGTTTACCCCACTGGGAATGTCAGGAATAAGTCAATCATGATGATGCATGCACTCTGCTGACGACATGTACGAGTGTTCAAAGAATATCTCAGGCTTGCAGATGTGCCAGAACCCTGCTTCTGCAACATCAGGGTGCAGTTTATGATGATCGGCAGACTGCTATTGACACACACATACACACACACACACACACATATTTCCACAGTCATGCACACATATCCATAGTCACCAACACACACACGTAAAGCCATGGCGGCAAGGCCAGATAAGCAAATTATTTGAAGGAGCCATTATTCACCATGCGAATGCAATAATTGGTTTTATTATTTGGTGGGAATTTCAGCAATACTAAATGAAGCATTAGATCGCATTTGGTTCCTCAAAGCAGAATGGTGTTGTGCACTCAGCTCACCAACCGTGGGCCTGTGTTTACATGATGTGTTTTCTGGTCCTTATCTCAAATCGCAGCAAGAGCGATGGCTTCTGCTGCTGCTTTTATTTGTTTTAAGTTGGTGTTTCAGTAAAAGAACTATTTTGAGGATATTTTGTCCATTTAATCAGCCAGCATGACTGTCTCTCTGTGTACGTGTGTGTGTGTGTGATCTGCTATATTTGTATGTATATTCGCTCTGTCAGGCAAACACTGGTGGGCGATCTGAGAGGCGGGGAGGTCTACTCTAATGTTCTTTTGAAGGAGATAAATGGCTTGCAGATGGCCCGATCAATATATTTAAATGGGGCACAATGCAATGAGCATTGAGTAGGGACATAGAAATAAGTGAGGTGGGGGCTAAAATACTACAAGTCATGTCTAGACCAACCATGCAACTATGAATTTTAACATGGTTCTCTCTGGGTACTTCCTCCCACATTCCAAAGACATGCAGTTAGTGGGGATAGGGTAACTAGTAACTCTAAATTGCCCACAGGTTTGGGTGTGAATGTGAGTGCGAATGGTTGTCTGTCTGTCTGTCTCTATGCATTAGCCCTGCGACAAACTCGCGACCTGTCCAGAGCGTACCCTGCCTCTCGCCCTAAGACAGCTGGGATGGGCTCTAGCCTTGCCACAACCCTGAAAAGGATAAGCGGAAGAGAATGGATGGATGTACATATTTATATACACAATATCATACTTATAAGTGTGATAATGAGCGACAAAGCTTAAATGGATAGAGAAATGTAATCAACAAGAATAAATGCAAAGTAAAACAAGAATATTGTTGTTCATCTGCATGTAATGCATCTATGTTAAGTTTATAAAACAGCAACAAAAAACATCCCTGTATTCTACAGTATACATTCTTCAACATTAGATGCAGCTGATGTCCAGAAAAGTGCTAATTTTGTGACTTTTGTTTCTGGAATTAGCCGGTCCCATCTGGAGACTCCACCAGAGAGATCTAATGCAAAAAATGCAATTCTGGTGAATGTAGTCGTTCACTAGGGATCGCAGGGCAGTATGCCATATCAACAGGGACTGAGACATACTGAGTATGTTTTCTAAACTTCTTACATTTCTGGGATTACTTAGCCCTCAAATGCTTTAATATTCCAACATGACCTTATTATATTTTTCATTATATACCTTTTTGTGTATTCAACAGATGTGTGCAGCAGCAGGTGTGGTGACTGTAAGCACTAGATTATCTGCTCTGCTTGGCAAAAGGAAAGGAAATGAAAGGAAAGGGAAAATATCCTACATCTTACAAGTTCACATGTTGAACTGCGAAAAACATAAAATTCAACCTTTAACCACTTTTAATAATTGCTATTTTCCCTTTTGCTGCCAGATTTGATAGGGTAGCTATACTGATGTCTGCTAACCCAGAAATACATACTTAAAATTGAATAATCGTTTCTTGTGCCTCGGTCTATGATGAAGAAGAGGCATATTTCAACAAGGACTATAGGTTCTGAGAATACATGGCACATGCAATTTTTAAGTCTAGGTAACTGATCATCTACACCAACTACTGATCATTAGGACATTCATATATGGCAGCGATACAAGACGACTGAATCAGAAGAAATTAAGAAATTAATCAAATGCACTATTCTATGATTTCTGCAATTCAACGAGATTTCTGTGAGAAATAAGAGAATAAATGTTGTTTGAACCACATTCTGTCCGAAATTCAGATTTTCATTTCTTGCACAGGATCCACTATCATGTATCATATGTTTTGGAGCCAAAAGATAATGAAATTAGATAACATAGTATAGATAATGCTAGAGAACCCCCATCCCATGAGATAAAGTTGTTTACTGACAATAGCAGCTAGATGAAAAATGGTTCAAGAGCAATCTGGCAAACATGGAGTAAGAACAGAAAAAAGAGGGTATAAATGAGAAATGGGTATTAAGGAGGAGGGCGGGGTGTGGTGGGGGGGTGGACATATGCCCAGTTGAACCAGTGCTTGAGGCTGATGGTATTGGTAGGGAAGATTCCTCGAGGGTAGAAACATGGCTTCCCAGTCTGGAGATAACATCCGCGCACAGGCTTCTCAGGAGAAACATAAAAATCCACCCAGACATTACCCAGGTATTTTATCATGCACTATCAGATCCTATTCTCTCTTATCACACTTTACACACACTTAAACACGGATACCCATTTCTGGACACATTTCTCACATTCAAATATAGGAGGAGGAAAGGAGGGAGGCTGGATTTCTACAAGATGGAAGAGCTCTGGTGGATTTCCTGTTTATTTATTTATTTATTTTTATTTAAACTGAGAATCAGGGGTCTGATTTCACAGCAAAGATAACAAAAAACAAATATAAGATCTATGGGAAACGTGGAAACTGAAATGCCTTCACTAAATAGATAATATGGATTTCTTTGTTTCAAGCTGTGGCAGATGACTGTATTATTATCATTATTAATATTATAATAATTTCACAGATTTTAGAAATTAAAGACTGGCTTAGAAACTTCCACCAATTAGTGTGCTAAAATGAGTTTGTGGGCTGTGGGGGAAAATAACCTTAAATATGGCAAGTATCATTATCACTGAACTTACTGTGCAGCTATTACATATTTATAGACGACTATCCCAACAACTGAGGAGCAAACATACATGAAAATATAGACCTTACTGTTGGAAACTGAGGCCAAAACAGAAGAACTCAGGTTGTATATGTTAGGGCTGCAGGAAATATAAAAGTAATTGTGTGTGTGTGTGTGTGTGTGTGTGTGTGTGTGTGTGTGTGTGTGTGTGTGTGTGTGTGT